>NW_022639482.1:2102920-2134528 GCF_010583005.1 Odontomachus brunneus | reverse complement strand
TTTTTTCAAATCAAAATAGTGCAAAAGCACATGTCGAAAAAACACTTTATCGCGTTCCATTTTTCACAAAGCAAAAGAAATTGTTGTTTAGGAAAATAATTGTGTATGCTGACTGAATGTTATCGAGAAATGTCGAAATTAATCACAAACTACCTGTTTCGTTAGTAATGACTACTAGAACTGTTTGCATTGCCATCTAACATTTGCGGGCGGAAACTAAGTTAAGGTCCTAATATATTCCAGATAGCCAAACCTGCGCAAACAAATTTTGAACAGAGCCTGCTACAAATTTTTGATGACAAAAAGATAACGAATCCAACACAGGATTTGTTACATCTGACTGTGTCACGTCTTAGTTGTTTTTAAAACGTGTTAATTGTCCTTTTTGGGTCAATGGTGTGATTGTGAGTGGGTAAATGTGTAAACGTATGTGTGTGAACAATAATGATTTTACTTACTGATTTTGGTTTTGTATTGATTCTTTTTTTTAAGTAATTATTTTGAAGTCCTTCTTGTACTGTAGTTACTGAAGAGGTAGGATCGGACTTAAGAGGTTGGTGAAGGTTTGGGAATATGAGTAAAGTGCGACGCTTAGGAATTGGTCAGGAGATATGTTAGGAAAACAAACCTTTGTCTCAATTGTTATGTATATTGTTTGTTTTTTTTAAAGGTTTAATTAATTATAAACTGGCTGACTGATTGATTGTTTATCTATCTGATCAATCTGATCTGATCTTACTATTAGAATTACTACTACTGTGGGTAGTTGCACCCGTTTTTATAGGCAGGTGGCGAGATACCCCCGCGCGAGTTCTCACCACCTTTTAGTAGAAGGGGAAAGATGCTTCTCACGACATGTAAGCAATAATCAATAGTTAGATTTTGACACCTTTTATCAATCTATTGTTCATTGACAACCAGAGCATTTACTACATTCCTGGCGGTAACATAAGGTGCACTCGATCGAAATGAAGAGGAGTTACATCGGACGTAACAGCTACCAAACTGCCACCAGAAATGTGACAGAGCCTGCTGATAGACAATCCGGACAGATTGGCAGCAGAAATCGAGCAGACCCTGCTGCGCGACATCAGCGCGGTTTCTGCTGCCAATCATGCATCAATTTCCTATATTTAAAAACTAAAAATCTACGTAGTTGTTTGCAAAATGCTACAGAACTTTTTTGTTCAGTTTAACCCTAACCTACAAGCACACGACGGCAGATGTCGCCATCACAGTTCATCTATCATACTACGCGTGATCATTCATGATCAATTGATATTCTTCAATTGATAACCAAAAATCTCTGATTATTTATCAAAGAAGAGGAATCTTATTTTTAGTTTGATTTAATCTATCAGTAAAGGAATCTTGTTTTTAGTTTGATTTAATCTATCAGTAGAGGGATCTTGTTTTTAGTTTGACTTAATCTATCAGTAGAGGAATCTTGTTTTTAGTTTGACTTAATCTATTATACTAATGTAATACACTAATGTACACGAGGTTTGGGGCGCTTAGTGTCAGACACCCTATATACAAGAGACGATTGAGAGCGCAGGGGACGGTTTAAAGAATGTAGGCGTACAACTATCGACGAAATCTAGAAACATCGCGCGCCACGAGGAGGCGGTTATCGACGAAATCTCGTGGAGAAGCTTTAACGGTATGCGAGACCGGTCGCGAAGTTGCTCGTAACAGCAGAGGAGCGTTGAATTTACTGATCGGCGGGGCTTGTCGATTCCGCGCATAAGCCGTTGTCGTACATTGCCGCGAGAAGATATCGCGATGTAAATCCATTGGTCGCTTTTGTTACTAACTCGTTTGAATAAATATACGCTCTCGCGCGGTGAAACGAGACGGTCCGCGCGCACGTATAAAAAGAGCTCTCTCATATTGTTGAGGATATTATTTTTATGCGCGGACAACCTAGTTATGTGTGTACACGCTGTCGCGTCGGATCGCTCTCGGAAAGCTCGATACGGGCGTTGGCGTGAAGTTACAAGTTTGTTTGCGTTACTCGTAAGGACGTAATCCCAAATTTTACCAATGCTCAAGTCCCCTCTCGTCCACGATCACAACGTACGTAACAATTATGGTTCCGATACACACGAGAACGAATCCAGTGCTATCCGTCTCGATCCCACCGTTTGCTACGAAGTGCGATATTCTTCAAGATTATCTGTAAAGTGACAATCCGATCACGATCTCATTTAACAGAGATTGTGTTTCTGAAAGAAAGGAGGAGATAAGGATATCTAAAGTATTTGTTGATCTCTCTCTCTCTCTCTCTCTCTCTCTCTCTCTCAAAGATAAATATCTTTTATCAGCATTTGAACAGATTCAAAACATTCATCTTTCTCTACAATAAATCTATGTGACTATAAATTTTCTAATATTTTCTGTTTATTTTTTTCTTTAATATTTTTATTAGCAAAATTAAAGCAAAATTAGTCTTAAAATTATAAAGACGTGCCTGATAATTCTAGTCACTTTTTACCAGTGCATTTGTCATTGCGTTAATAATTCACTCTTGACTCTTAATTGGCTCATAATTGGCTCTTTCTATAATAAGTCTGTTTTTATACCCTAAGTTTACTCTGACTATAAGTTCTTAGCTACAAATAAACTAGTATCTTTCTTTTGTTTATTTTTTTAATTTTCTCACATAGCAAGATTGAATGATCACCAAATTATCGGAATGTTAAAGACATTCTTGGTAATTCACTTTTCATCGGTTTGTCATATTGCGTTGTATTTATGTATTTGTTCGCCGCACCTCACGCGCAAGATGTTACACGGTACGAAAAGGATGCGAAAGCATCTTTTAGCGGCGCATTCGCAACGGATCGCAAGATCGATCCGCAGAATCTAACAAGATTAAACGATCGCGCGGTGTATCATCTATGGAGGAGGAAGTTACGACTCGAGACGGAGTGCCTGTCGCTTCGCTCTTATTTTCATTTATGTCTGATAGCCGATCGGCTTTGAAACGGTAAAGCGATGAAGCGAGCGTGCATTAAGTCGCCGTTGTACATTAAACCGCGATCGTGGGTAACATGTGGTAAGGGAGATGAAGGGCGAGACGTTGCGGTCAACTAAAACGATTGGCCGGTCGTGAAAACAGTGGCGATCGCGCTTTCTTCCAAGAGGAGGAAATGAACCGTGTTTTATATGATCGTCGTCTTGAGGCAGCGCGATTACACTAACATATAATACATCCGATAGGCAGAATCGAGTTTTCAAGTCAGAGAAAAGTCGGGTATTAATCAAGCGGTATTCTCAGTTATCGCGTTATGTATTCGCATTATGTACTAAGTTTCTGCTATTATTCAACTACTGACTATTCATATTTCCGTCGTAGGAAAAGATTTATCCGCGCGTTGAACATATGAATGAATAAATAAATAATTAAATAAATATAATCATAAATATGATAAATATAATCATGATTAGGAGCTTTCAAGCGACTTCTGAAGCACGATGGATTCAACGTGATGCCCAGTGTTGCGAAAAATACGTCTCCTAGATTAACACGTGCGCTCACAAATAAATAATTACATAAATTATATAAAAACGTAATTTTATTCAATAAATAGTGAATTTATGAGTAGCTTCCTTGATGCGCCATTGGACGTTCTGGAAATACGCATCTGGTAAATAAACTCCTTAAAATTTTAGCTGCCGGTGAAACGGAGAGGGTGAAAGGTTGTTAACTCCGACATGCAGGTTGAAGGGACTACCTAACTAGCTCGGCCTGTTCAAAGATCAAAACAATTTACCGAGATAACTGTAACAGGGAACTCGCGCGCACGCTGGCCAATATTAACACGCATTGGTCTAGGTGGTCAATCTTGGCGCGAGATGATTGATAACCCTCTTGTAAGTGTTATCAGCTGCGGCGTGCACGCTGTTATGTTCACGTCAGGAACGTGACGCTGATAGACGGGCCTTGCCTTTTCCCCTCTCTTTCTTTCTTCCACTCGGGCTTTTCGACCCGCGACTTGTTGCCGTTAATTCAAAGCTACGTGTCGACGTGTTAAACTCGCCCCCTCCTTCCTCTTTTTTATATATACATCCTCGCTCGAATCTTTGATCCTCCTTCGCCTCTCTGTCCAGAACCTCGCTCTTTCTCCGTCAGTTAGTTCTGCGTCTTACTTCTTCCAACGGAGGACCTATATAGATATTAATGAAACGCCAAAGAGATTTTCATATCCTACGAAAAAAAATCTAACAGAATAATCTTATTCGGAGAATTATTTCAGTTTGGTTATGTTTCTGTCACATGTTATCCCAAATAATTAGCTTCAAAAATTTAAATTTTCGCGAGATCGCGCGGGAACATCTCGTTTCTAAATGTTTCCCTCCAAGTTACATATGTAGGGTGAGTCAATAACTATTGCCAACATTGAATAACTTCGAAGTAAAAAACAAAGGTGATTTTCAAATTTTCGAAGCTATTCTATTTACAAGGAAACCTAGCGAATCTAAAAATTCAAATCTTAATGAAACTTTGTATAAATAAGTTGAGTAAATAGGTGAATCTAGAAATTGTCCCACCCCAACTGAAAATTTCTAAGTTTATCTATTTACTCAACCTATATTCGTTCATAATAATTCATTCTATATAAGTTTCATTAACATCTGAATTTTCGAGTTTGCGAGATTCTTTTGTCACAAAAGAATCTCGCTTTTTATGGTGGTTGCGTTTTCTTCTGGGAGAAGTAATTTCAAAAATCTCAAGATCACGTTTTTGTTCTTTAAATATATTCAAAGTGGCAATAATCATAGACTCACCCTGTATATTGCTTGAAAGGAGTCACATTTCTTTTAATATGTTCTTGTTACGGCCTGCGGGCCGAAAATTATTAGACTTTAGGACTTCTCAAAAGTCACCGCTCGATCCCACATCCCTAACCGCCTCACAAACGCGAGCAGTCAACATTAACGGCACATTCGTATGCAGAGTCGAGTAGCTCTCGATCACAGGTGGTTCTTTCTCTCTTTGGGAGACGATTTGCTCTCCCTTGGAAGTCCCTCCTCCGAGCTCACCGAGTTCTGAGCGATTGCGGTGTCGACACCTCAAAGCGCATATAAACCCACATACATGCGGTTAAACCGATGACACGAGAGGAGGAGGAAGTGGGGTGCATGTGACAAGAGCGTAATGAATCTACCTTTCCGAGAGACGAGTGTACTTGGCGTACTCGAGGAAGGTCTCAAGATAGAAGAAACGCAACACGATGGAATTCGAAAACTGCACACGCGATTAATGTTGTCGCGACGACGACGAGGACGAGGACGAGGACGAAGAGGAGAAGTAAAGAGTGAACGAAGTCGTCGAATGGATCGGTGAAGGCGCACATTACGCGCCTCCTTCGCGGATAATCCTCCGATCAGCGGGACCTAATTATCTCGCTCCCGCGTTCGTAATTCCGTGAGCGCCCGCTAATCTCCGTTTGAACGTTTAAGTTCGCGTTGGCCCCGAGAGAATCGTCGTGATTAAGACCTTGAGTAAGGACCGATCAGAAACATTCTGTACGAGCTTAAGATACTCCACGATAACGCGACAAACTCTAAGAGCCAACTAATGAGCGCGAAGCAGGAGAAGGAAAAGCACTTGGTGGTTATCTCTCCTTCCCTCTCTTTCTCTTCCCTCTCTCTTTTCTTCCATCCCATCCTCCTTCTCATTTTCTGCCTCTCGTGGCTCGTGTTCCAACAAAAACGGGTCGGGGATCGTTCAGCAAGAAGAAGAGAACTTGAGTAGTCTTTGAACAGTAACGTGGGAAATCATCGTCGTTGGAGAAGGTGCGCATCGTCTACTCAAAAAAATAGTCTTGCAATCACATAGGGAATACCTAGATATGAGAAATTAGCTAAAATGGATAAATAACCAGCAAACACTGCGATATCGCATATGTTTTTATTTAATCAGTTGAGTGACAAAAACAGAATTCCTATCTGAACTGTTTGGGAAACTTAGCAAGAAAGTCCCTCTGTGGCGTTCATTCAGATTAAAGCCAGTCATACTTCTTATAAAAATTGATCATGGTAGACAAAAAATACAACAGACTAATGACGAGAGACGAATGTATGATCCTTACACTCACTTAAAACTTGCTTGCAGATAGTGCTAGAATGTTACTGTTGTAAATCCTATGTACTATTCTATGTACTAATTTTCTAGCACATGCAAAAACAATGGTAAATTTTAACTGTGATATTTAGAATTCTATCTGGACTAGCAAAATATTTTTTTAAGTAATTCGCCGCGGGTTAAGTCCGAAAAACGATACGATCCGCCAATTGATCAGTTGCTGCACCAAAGAAAATCTCACCTAGATTAACCAGTTCTCAATCAGTCAGCCTAAGGAAACAATTAGGACATAACCAAGAAAATTGGAATTTTTTCATTGGTTACAAAATATCTTATAGTATCAACGCATGTCCTTTTTTTATTATTATACATATGTAGACATATTTTGACATATTGACTTTTAAAATAAAGAACTGAATAAATTATATATTTAAGTAGGTAAAAAAATATTTATTTATTATGTTAGGTCAACGTCAAACAATCCACAGAGCATAACTTTCTATTCTTTTCTTCTAACATAAATCATTAACACAAAACTAATACATTGATAAAATTCTTAAAATAAAATCAAAGAATCAACGAAAAATCATCAGCGAAAAATCGATATAAAATGCACTTTTTTCATCCCACAAATAAAAACATTTTATATTATTTACTTTATTTTATGTAATAAATTGGGATAAATGACATTCGGTCTAGAGTTCTTTCAGGAAGCCTCTATAGAGAGCCAGAAATCGGGATGTCGCGCAAAATTTGGGATGGTCGGTGTCACCTAATCTCACCCTAATCTCACCTACACGTCATGCACGTTCATGCTCGCGGCCGGCGTTTTCGCGTAATAAGCCCGCGGCGTGATTCTCTTAATTATGTCCGCGCGGACGATAATCTCAGGCCCTCGTTAAGAGCTGGCCACGAGATCGCTGCCGACGCGCGCGCTCGGAATGAAACGATTTCAGTGTGATAAGTGGGATAGGTAAGGGACGCGGAGAGCTTTCGGTAGGTGTGCGGCAGGAATAATAGCGAAGGACGCCTAATAAACCTGCGGGTGCCCCGCTGCGCGCGGAAACGGAACGCGCCGGATGAGGTTGCGAGCCAATTACGGGGCGCCCGCGCGTAGCGCGCAAAGATCCCGAGGCCCGATTTATTCGATGCTTGTGTTGTCCGTTGTATACGACGGTATGTGCATGCACGAAAAGCGGACTCGAGAGAGAAACTATGATTATGCGTCGAGACTGGAACCGAGACGCTGAAAAGCTGTCGCATTTTTAGTTAATATCTTTTTATTTTTTAAACGTCATCTCCTCCGAGAACGGATTTGCATACGTGAATTTTGCGCGCGTTACTGCCCGAACGTGAAAACCTAAAAATTCCGACCGGTTTTCCTCTCTCTTAACGCTCCTCTCGCTTTTATCCTATATTTTCGTCTATAACTAATTTTAAAGCCTGAGTCCTACTCGCCATGCGACTCGTGATTGATTCGTATCGCTGTAATGAGACTGAGAATGATCTAATTTAACATATTTTTTTTTACTCGATGTAGTGATTTTAACTTCATGTGACTTCATGTGACACTTGCAATCTGCAACTTTGAATTTTCATTTTCTTACAGAAGGACGTGGAGAATATGGATGGGTGTTGACTCTAGTGATAGTCTCCTTAGTATCGGCTGGTATCGGAGCAGTGGCGATGATGATCTACTCCCACTGTCGAAGGTCAGTATACGCCTCTTTCTTACAAACACGCCTATTTTCGCGAGCAAACTAAATATTAAGAGAAAAAAATGGTCGAAAATTATCTTTTTATGCGACACGCGTAAGAATATATTTTGTCCTTGTTGAGGACAAAACTCTACTTTTGTATTCTATAACTGGTACTCTCTAAAGTACAATCAGTGTATTACTGGTAGTAATTAGTGGTTCAATTGTAAGTATAGCACTGCAATCAGTAAAATCTGACTGAGAGAATCAGTTGATAGTAGCGACTGTTCTTATTCTGAATGTAGTATGCAAACACAAACAATGTTATTGCACACTAAATCGCACGAAATACTTCTTTCTCTGGTTTAATAAGAAACATTTTTACTGGTTCACTTTTAAGAAATTATGATGGATTTTCGAAAACGATTGGCAAATTCGTTTTGCGCCGTGTAAAATCAATTGAATTTAATACTCGTTCAAATTGAAATTCTCGTGCACATAAACGGCGCACGGTTCAATTTCCGCGAGGATATGCTCCCTTCGGACACTTCGCGAAGAGAAACGGCGAGGTACTTCGATACGGATCGCCGCACCGGCAGATTCGCGAGCTGATCGCGGTTTCACCTTGCTGCGCGGCTCAACCGATTCTCTTAAATTACCACCCACCGGCGGATATCGTAATCGAGAGAGCGGATCGCCGCTAAGCGTGAGGATAAAGCAGGATCGCTAACTAGATCGGCTCACTGAGAAACCGACAGGTGATAGACGAACGGGGTGTAAAAAAGGTCGAGAGGGAGACCGATGTGATTGAATGTGCTCAACCTGAACGGAATATGTATTTTCTTTTTGTATATTTTTTATTTTTGTATATAAAAAACGTCCTTTTCATCGGGGAAAATAATTTATCAAACTTCATTACCGCGCTTCGCTCTTCACCAATAGTTTCCCTCGATAATTAGTTTATTTATGGCTATTTTTAATTTATCTGTTACAGGATAGTGAACGGTCGTGGCAGAGGTGAGTAAAATCCCTTCACGACACGCATATTACTCGTTAAACTGTACCTACGAAATTATCGCTCACGGAACTGCGCGAAATATCGTATCTGTGATCGTACATTATTTACGAACGTAACCAATAAGCAGATCTGTGATGCGATTCTGTAACTCGTTATTGCAGTTAACGATAATCTCGTTATCGTAGCTTTTCTACGATACGAAAAAGCTGTGTAACGATAACGAGACTGTCGTTAACTGCAATAACGAGTTATAGAATCGCACCACTGTTTAGTGCGAAATGCACTTTCGATTTACACAAACTTGAATGAAACTTCGCCTATCAGGAATCATCGGTAATGAAATTGGTGTAAGATTAGGCGGGTTCAAATGAAATAAGACCCGGACTTACCGTCGAGAAGCAGACTAGCCTTCCAATTATGTCGAATTAATATACCGTGTATTTGAAAGTAACATTTGTTTGAATATGTATTTTCTTTTTGTATATTTGTGATTTTTGTATGTAAAAAATGTTTTTTTTATCGGAGAAAATAATTTATCGAACTTCATTATCGCTGCGCTTCGCTAAGCAAATTTTTGTTTAATATTCTTGATTGGAATGCTAAACTTTCTAGAACTGAAAGTGTTGACTGAATAAATTTGATGACAAACTTGTGATAAATTTGCAGATATTTAAACTTATGAAGTACTTGAAAGTAAATTGGTATAGAATCACGATTAGGCGGCTTCAAATGGAATAAGATCCGGACTTACTGTCGAGACGCGGACTAGCCTTCCAATTATGTCGAATTAATATACCGTGTACAGCGCACGGCAGTTTTGCGGCGGTGCTGACAGGTCAGGCTCGAAACGATTCCCAATTATCTGAGTCCCCTACTGAGTTACAGGCGCGCGAGACCCCTCCATTCGCTCGTTTCTTTATCACACGTTAATATATGACATTCACATTCACAATAACGTCCTCTCGGATATCCTTTATGAAAGACCACACAAAGGTCTCCTTCAAGAGCGCTTCTTCCATTGTCGCGTCGTAAACCGCGAGTTGTAGAAAAATACATCATAATGTATGGACGGAGATAATTTTTTAAGTAAACGACGTCAAAATAATACGACAATTTAACAACGCACAATGCGAAAAATTGCGAGAATGTTGCTTGTCGCTTACACAATGCACTCTTCCCGACATTGTACTCGCGATATTATCATTATGACGCAGCGTAAACTTCGTCAACGACGCTCTGCAAAGTAGAAAGCTGCGAAATAAATCACCCGCTCCCGCCGATTCTCTATCGTATTATCGAAATTGATCGACTGGTGCCGTTTTCAATATAGAAAAAAAAGGTACGCTATACTTAATCAGAAATGTTTAATTGCGAGCAGCATAGTTGCATCAATCTAGTTATCTTTGTGTGATGATATGATACGATCTGACTCAATTATCCTGGTATATTAATACCATCAATGTTGTTGCGTGTGATCTGGTTGTAGCAACCAGAAATCTGTTAAGGTGGTATTTACCACAGGTACACTTTGCTTGGAGCAATCAGACATCTTCACTGCTGCAACGCCAGCAATTGCTCTGTGGTTGCAGCAACCACACAATTAGTTGTTTACTAGTGAATCTATTTGACACAACCAGCACTCACAAAAATGATCTTGCAGTCACATAGGAAAAATTATTTATACGGAAAAAGCAATCTCAGTTAAGTTAACGTGGCATGTTTGGTTTATAAGGAAAAAAACAAGATTTTTTTTCTTATAAATATGAGAAATTAGCTAAGATGGATAAATGACTAGTAGATACTGTTATATGCTAGTCATGTTTTTTTGTTTATTTAATCACTATTCATAAATTTCTATCTGAACTATTTGTGAAATTTAACAAGAAGATTTAATCTATCTGTGACGTCCATTTAGATTAAAACTAGTCACATTTCTTATAAAAATTAATTATAGTAGATACAAAAAAGTTAGCGACAAAAAACAAACGAATCTATAATTCTTATTTATAAATTTCCTTGCAAATATTGTTAGAAATATTGCTGCTGCTGTAAATTCTACGTTATCACAGACAATTTTCTAGTAGGTACAAAAAAACAACGATAAATTTTAACTGTGATATTTAAGATTCTATGCGGACCAGCAAAATATTCTTTCGAGTATTTTTTATGTGCTATACTACTACCTGATTAACGCCATACCGATTTTTGATTAATTTGATAACAGAATCCTGGTAACTTTAATGTTCTGGTTCGTTCATATTTCAACAGAAATATGGTTAATCCAATCAAACGTTCTTTTCCGTGCGAAAAAAGAAGAAAATAGAGCGGCAGTCAGTCGGACCAACCAACGTGACGCTCCAGGAACGTGAGACACTCTCGTATTAGGTGCCGTCTGTTATCGAGGGGCGAGGGTGACACGTAGCTCTCTCTCTCTCCCCCGACTACGTGTCGTCCACGGAGGTTGGCTCACGATGTCGCCGTCGCAGCCACGTAACGACGACCGTATCGGATCATTTCAGGCGGTGAAAGGGCCCGAACGGAAAATGGGGCCTCGTTCGCAAGCTCCTGCACACGAGCGTCGCGCATAACGGTGGCCACCGGCTGACGACGTGCGGCGACGGGCCCGTTGTCGGCGCCGAGGCGGACGGAGAACGACGCGACATGGCGTCGAGTGTCAGGCATCGATTGGAGTTTAATTAGTTCGCATAATGCAAGCCGTTAGTGTGCACTAACCGCGGCGCTCGTGTTCGCCGTCGTGCTGCTCCGTGTCGCGCGTTTAAAGGATAGCTTCAGGGGAGCTGCGCGACGCGACGCGACGGACGATACAAAGAAACGCGTCTAATTAACTTTCTGATTTAAAGTCAGCCGCGGTACGATACGATCGACGAGCAGCGGCGAACGCAAAAAGACAAGGAGCGGCCGGGAGGGCAGAGGGACCGCAGGGTGCTACCGCCTGGGACGCCGGGGTCACCCGAATTAATTATCCGACACTCGTTTCACCGCAGCCACCTCCCGAACCACGACTCTGGCCACCGTCGTGGGTTCTCTCGGGGCGCGAAGAGCGCTTAAATCCCCCGGCGGAATTAAGCGCAATCAAAGGAGAGAGGCGCTTCGCGAGATCTCCGTCGATTCAATGCAAATGTGCCGTCATGAGATTTCCTATCTACGATAATGCTGTTAGTAGTCCCTTCGCGTCGAAAATCAACGTCTGGGGTGGTCCACGGCGCGCAGTTCGTACTTGCGACTCGCGAGAGCGCGCGATTTCGTCGCTCCTGCCTCCGGGGACGACTCCTAATCCGGTTCTGGAGCGGATAAGAGAGGCACGAAATAGCCAAGATACAATTACGCGTTAAGACGCGATGATTTATTGCCACCGCTGGAAACAATGGCGGTCGTTAATCGCATAATGACACGTAGGAAGGGGGAAATTTCTCGGCGATGAAATGAGATCCTGTTTGGAAATGAGAATGGAAATTTTTACCATCGAGTATATAACAATCTATCTCTGTGCTCTCCATAAAACTTCTCGGCTATTAGATACATTTTCCATTTCACCAATTCATCTCTCTCACTGCACGCACACACACACACGCGCGTGCGTGTAGGGTGCAACATTTGAATCGGGGCACTTACATGTGTGAGAATGTAGTAAAATAAAAAAAATATTTCAGATGAATGTTATCGAATTTTAAAGAGCAGATATGGTAGTACTATGACCTTTGTAGTAAACACGCCAAGGTCTTTTCACGATCAGTTTACATTTTTTTAATGGAATTATATGGTTTTTAACACAAATCAACTCCTAGAGTCATTCTGTGTATAAAAGTACCGGGATAAAATCGGGATTTTATTTAAAATAATTCAAACTGGCTTTGAAAAAGCCTTGGCACGTTCAGCACAAACACAAGCTAACAGCACTCTATCGTTCTTTGAAACTCTACAACTTTAGTCTGAAACATTCTTTTTTATTTTGCTTTGTTTTTGTATACTTGGAAGTCTCAATTTAAATGTCGCACTCTATATATGATCTATAAAATCTACTAAATCTCTATAATTCGAATCAACAGCGATCCTGATCGAGAGTTCAGTCTGTGATCATGGAATGTAATCTCGTTATACCGACAATATTTCACGAGATTAGATTGAATATCTAATTTGGCAAAAAATGAATTAGTGAAAGTTCGTTAATAGTACATCCTCTCGCCATACGTAAGGATTGCCTTAAGTGCCACCGGGCGAGCCAGCGCATTAATGGACGGCTGAAAGAGGCTGTTCCCGTGCAAAAAAGAACGGGACTCTATACACGTTAGATTCCCCCGCGATCCCTCCAGATACAATGACGACCGGGGACTCGGGTAGAAAAGGTGAGGCGAATCCATTAATCGGCTTATCGCGCATCGACTGGAACGATATTTCGGATCAATCGGTGTGTATAATACGTCAGAAATTCACGATGCCAGCAACGTACGCCCGACGCGTTACACTCTCGCGCATATTGCTACACGAGATGAGATTCAGGATCTTCGCTTCATGGAAATCAGAATCTCGTATGAGATCAATCACAACGGATATATGATGAATTAAAGCGTGAGAGAGAAGGTAGATTATATGTCGTACACGCTTAATTAAACGACATATTTTTCTCTTGTTCTTCTTGATCAAACAAACCGATATTTCTCAATATCGTGTATAGGACTTTTATGTTCACTTTAATCCGTTCTATGTTTCCGCAAAAATTGCAAAGGAGAGTTTAGGATATTCCGCATAACAAACTTATCAATTCAAGAAGTGATGTAACGCGTAGACAGATGACTCACAATACAGAGGTCTCGGGTTCGAGTTGGATAAAGTTCTTCAAATACAATGGGTATCATCGAATTAATTAAATTTTTTAACTCAATTAATTAATTGTGATCCTTTGTAACAACTTTCAATTAAGAAAGTAATAAAATTTTCGCGTCTAACGTCTTCAGTTCTGCAACGGTGGGACCGAGAACCTTAATTATTAGCACACTAGAGAAAGGAGAATACCAATAATTATGTGGTTTATGCTATAATATCGTGTGTAAGTTCTCTTTTTACTTGATTTCGTTTAGATTTTACTTTATCGGAATATTAATTTTAATGTTAATTATCGTGGTACTTAATAATAATAAAAGTATGAGACTAGTTATTCCGAATGCCTAAAAAATTGCAAGCTCTAGGATATTGTCGCATATTGGATAACAATAAATATATTCTAACTTGTTTCTACATCTGTAACGTTTATTACGTTTCAATAATGTGTGAAGACTGCGAGCCCTTGTGATGATCCTTCGTACTTAATCCCTCGACGCGCGGGTTTGATCGTAATAAATCGTGTTAAATTCTTATCGTATGAGATCTCACACGCGGCACAACCAGACTAGGAGGCAGAGCGTGTGTTCTGCGCACGCCTTTAAGTTATCTGATCGTGACGAAAGAGCGTAACACTTGCCCCCCGTCGTCACGACATGCTCCCCGACGCTACGATTTTCACGTGTCTCCTAATTAATATTCCACCCATCTATCCCGACAATATTCGTTCGGGGCCGTATATCGCTGGTGAAACGCCACGACAGCACGGAAAAAGGACTGACGCGATCAATTAAATTCAATTGTAAAGTAGGAACTACCCAAGTCGAGTCGTTTCTACATTAGCCCTGCAAATTCCGTTGAATTTGAAGAGTCATTGAAAAATCTCGACATGTACAGTGAGTTGCAAAAAGGTTTAGACACAATGAAATTGAAAGCTCTCACCAAACTGTCAAAATTTTACTCTAACGGGCTTGCCTAATAATAATTATTATTAATATTTTTATTATTCACTATTATTCAATGCTCTTAATCATATCATTAAATATATTGTTAAATATATTATTATTGTGTAAGTCAATCGTGTATAATAATTCTCAATTTTGACAGGTTGGTGAATTCTCAATTTCATTGTATCTAAATCATTTTGCAACCTACTATACAGGATGTCCCAGATCACAATCTCTTGTGAGGAAGTAAAGCGGATTGAAATAAACACAAAAGTCCAATACCGTTTTACGATATTCGCAATAAATCTCAAGATTTTAATTAAAAAAGATTGATGAATAATCATGCGCGACGTGGTATATGAGCTGCAATTGCACCGTCTGCCGTTGTATACTTGTACATTAAGTCAAACTGAACAAAAAAGTCCTCTACCATTTTGCAAACAACATAGATTTTTAGATATTAATTAAAGAAAATTTGTACATTATGGTACATAATCATGTAACAATTTTCTTTGATTAATATCTAAAAATCTATGTTATTATTTGCAAGATGGTAGAGGACTTTTTTGTTCAGTTTGACTTAATGTACAAGTATACAACGGTAGACGGCGCAATTGCAGCTCATCTACCATATCGCGCATTATCATTCACCAATCTTTTTTAATTAATATCTCGACTATTATTGCGAATATCGCAAAATGGTATAGGACTTTGTTCGTCTCAATCCGCTTTCCGTCCTCACGAGAGATTGTGAAGGTGATCTGGGACACCCTGTATAAGCTACCTTAATGGCTTATCTTAATGCTATGATTGCTTACAGTTTTTCCTGTATTAAAGAGGCTCGAAGAAGTACTCGTTCAAGAATTATTTAATATTCAAACTTTTGAAGGTTGAGTGTTAAGGGATATAATTATCTCATGTAGAAATTTTCTTAGAGAGAAGCGAAAGACCACGTAAAAATATCCATACTTCTCAGAACAGTGCGCGTTTTTCTTTTCACATGCAATTTATTGCATTGCGTTCTTCTTATGATAAATGCAAGATTGCCTATCAATCTTATTTGTCTGAATTGTGAACGCATTGAGAAATGCTGCAAAGTGGTGCAGCTAGTAGTCGAGCAAAATTAATAGGAGGGCGGATGAAAAATTAACCAAAAATGCTTCGCTCAGGGCAGTAGAAAACCTGTTACGATATAATCGTACCGGAATTTTGTCGCGAAATCGCAACGAGAACTGGCTCTGTTGCGAAATGACGGGAGGATAAATCGTCGTGCTTACCGCAATAAACAGATTAGCGGCGAAATCGCGAGCCGTTTAGTAATCGCGCAATGATATTAGCAACAAAGCTGACTTTGCGGCTTTAATAAATAAACCGCGATTACATTTTCCACTTCGCGGTGTAATCGATGAGGACATCGAGCAGACGTCCGGACGTTAAGCGAAGTAGTCACGCATAATTGCAGATGTAACAGGTTTTCCGCTTTGTCATTATGACTCTAATCGCGTCAAATCGAGGCTGTAATAAAAGAGTACAAGCTATACTTACCGGTACGAGCTAACGACTTTTTAACGAAGGAGGTCAGCGTTAAGGAGAACGAGAGTAGAACTATGATTACACTGTACAATTATAACCATGATTATACCGTACAATTAACTCTGTGAATGTTTCGTTGACCGATCATTTCACGGTGAAATTACAAGTTGACGGTGTAGATCGAGCGGTTAAAATTAGAATCTCACATACGTCACAACTCAAACGCGACCCTTTTGTTTCTCGGAGATCGACCCAAGGCGATTGTGGACTTGGTGATTACTGAGAAATTTGATGGATCAGCGAAAGTAGAGACGCCTTAATTCTCGAGAGATGTTACGAGCGAAACTAATCATTTGTAGAAATCGTGCGGGCCTCGAGCAGTACGAAAGAACTGCGCGAGAACGCCTCAAAGTCGAAATTGCCTACCGCGCAATGTCGGGCGTTCCGTAAAAACGCGAAGAGGCCGGCGAAAGCGCGGATCGGAATAATCAACCATTTCCGACGCGTCCATCAAGCGCCCGTTGTTGCGAACGAAACGCGTCTCTCGCGGGCGAGCGAGCGAACTCGCGGCTTCTTCTTCGAAGTATAAATAAAATAGTAGTTCGCCTCGCGGCGGACGACGGCATTTAAACGCGCTTCGCGCGCAGAAACGTGCGCCGCCGCGGCGCGCGGGGGTAGGTAATGCGATAAACGAGAAACCAGTCTCTCTATTTCCCCGGCGCTCGAGTAAGACAGCGGCCGGCTTTTCAGGCCATCGCGACATGCCCTTCGAACACGAAGGGACCAAGGAGTTGCGACTCGTACGTGCGTAGATTATGAGACCGTCGTGGCCCGGTGAGTGGCACAGATCAAGAAAGAGGGGAAGAGAAAGGTGCTTCTCTGGCAACAAGGAGTCACGAGATTCCCTTAATCTCGTCGTTTTTTTCTCCCTCTCTTTCCCTCTCTGTCGTATTCTCATGTCTGCTTACCGTTGCGGCGGCGCTTCTGATCTACGAATTCCGAGATCCCTTTTCCTGTCCTCCTCTTACACCCTCTGCCTCTTGTGTGCCCTCTCTCCTCCCCTTCCTCTACTCCTCTCTTGTCCCGGTTTCTCCAGCAGCCATCCCGCTGTACTACTCGCCAGTACGCTCCGCGCAACCCTCTAGCCCGCGTTTCTATGAGGGCCCATGACGGCGCGATGACAGGTCCACAATGAGGCCATACAGAAAACAGCCGGTGTTTGCTTCGTACGCGGACGCACGTCATAATGCGTTGATTCGGGTCCGTTCATCGTGTCGTGTCGTCTACATGCACAACGACCGGTATTTCTATCTGCGTGCAGGGTAGGGTGACCGACCGTCCCGAATTTTGCGGGACATCCCGATTTTCGGTTCTTCGTGAAGGCGTCCCGAAAGAACCCTAGACGGGACGTCATATGGCATAAAGGCGCAAATTTTGCAATCTGATATAGGGGAATCTGAGGCACAATGGAGTATCGTCGATAACTTTTTTAAGAGGTACTGCTGTACCTCTTAAAATTAATATTATTAAAGTTAATATTATTGCTGTATGATAAAATATTTTACAATTATCACTCTTAGATGTTTCTTCCTGCATGCTATTATCAGTCGTCATAATACGATAGAAAACGTAATAAGATTGCTTTGAAGAAAGTAATAATTTCGTCCTTTCTATTTTTTCAAAGTAATGTTAGCGTTTTTTTATAATGGACATTTCGAAGAACGTTTCGATAGAATATGAAGTTAATTTATTTACGAGGGAGTCCGATTAAAGGTACAAGCAAAAATTACACTAACATTTATATTTAAAGAAAATATTTAATACATTCCACAAAAAACTACATACTTTTGTTTATTTCTCGACATAATCTCCGTAAACGTTGAGACATTTATCCCAGCGTGACACTAGTTTGAACATCTCTTCACGGTACTGCTGCTTGTCAAGTCGCTGGAAGTGTTATTGAAGCTGTTATTGCGCGATTACGATTATGCGAAGGAGTTAAAGTACTTTTGCACGATGGCGCAAGACCCCACACGTCAAATCAAACCAAACTCCGTATATACTCCGTATATATGGAGGATGTTGCAGGACCTCCCAATTCTGCTGTGTCAACCACAGTTTGGTTTGATTTGACGTGTGGGGTCTTGCGCCATCGTGCAAAAGTTTAACTCCTTCGCGTAATCGTAATCGCGCAATAACAGCTTCAATAACACTTCAAGTGACTTGACAAGCAGCAGTACCGTGAAGGGATGTTCAAACTAGTGTCACGCTAGGATAAATGTCTCAACGTTTATGGAGATTATGTCGAGAAATAAACAAAAGTATGTAGTTTTTTGTGGAATATATTAAATATTTTCTTTAAATATAAATGTTAGTGTAATTTGTGTTTGTACCTTTAATATCGGATCCCCCTCGTATTTTTAATATGTTTAAAACTTACTTAAAGCTTACGACCTCCACAATAACCCAGTACCTCTCATCAATGAAGAAATTCCGATTGTTTTTATCATCTCCCGATTTGTTAAGGTCGATATTCCGAAACTGGCGGATTAAAAGTCGGTCACCCTAACACTGGGATAGATATACGCAGTGTATCGGAATTCCCGACCTCAGCTGGCCGCACTTCGTGTGCTTCACCGCCGCGCGAGAAGCGCATCTCACGATGCAGCCATCAGGGAGAAAAGTTGTTAGGCCCCCAGAAACGCGAGCCAACGAAATTCGAGCGCGACTTTCGCATCGCGTCCTTTCGATGTGACGTCAACGAATTTTTCCGGAGCAACGAGCCGTGCGACTGAACGGGATTCTCTTCGCTTTTTGTTCCAGCTAGCTGCTGTGGCGTCGGTACGGAGGACTCCAGCGTACCCGAGGCCGGTGGGCCCGCGGGGGCGGGTGTTGCAGGCGGCGGGGTGGCCGTCATACCCGATCGGCCGCCTCTCGAATTAGACAAATTACCACCTTATCACGACGTAGCGCCTAGTCCAGGTGAGTGTTATTACGCGATACGCTCGCCGTCCGAGACGCTTCTCATGCATATGCGTGCACGCCGTCCGGCGATCACTGAGAAATGGCCGCTCGTTACTCGCGTGTTCCCGACACGTTACGTCGTGTGTTGTGATCGTGGACGCGGTAGCACGGCGTCTCTTGTGCCCGAGAGTACGTCTCATTTCACTCGCTGCAGAAAATCGAGCTCGCAGAACCGGATCTCACGACTCGTTTCTCAACGGCGTTTTCAACTAGTCGATAGCCGTGTAAGATCTTTCGTGACAATTACAACGAGTGCGCATCTGTATCTCACGATAAGGCGGCACTGAGCGCAATAAGAAGGCACCGGATCAAGTGAATCTCGGAGTCATGTTGGCAGAGTGTTTTGTTGTAGCTTTGTTGCGAGAGAAGCAGTGAGTAAAGAAACCGCAAAGTGACACAAATGTCCCAGTAATTGAACTTTGCCACAATGATTGAAACATTAATAATATATTTGTATTTAACATTTCTAAAGAAGTTTTTGAAATATACAAACGAAACGCGTGGTCAGTGTGACCCGGTTTTTCCTATTGTGTGTCGAAAAACTCGTTGGAAAGTCGTTGGGAAAGAGTGAAAACGAGTCCATCGGAATCGGTCTGATGGTGTCGTTTGCCCGGGATAGACTTTTAGTGAGCATGAAAATCGATTTTATGATACAGAAGAGACGACCCAGACAGCACAATCTTTCAAAGATGTCCCAAAGACATCTTGAGGACTTCTAAATGTCCGCATAAGTCCTCAGGATATCCCTTAAAGATTTTGTGCTATCTGGGGACGTAACGACAGTTCGACTCTTTGATTGTTATCGATGGCGCGTATCCATTCTATGATCATGCAAGGATGATAGAAAAACCATCTAACACATTGCTTAGCTTCCTATCGCTCACTGTCTAATTACGTTAAGCAGTTCTACTAATTACTACGGCTCTCGAATCGTTGGTGAAATCGGACTTTAGGGCACAACGTGTGGTCATGGCTGGGTTCTCGGCGAGGCGGCGGCACACCGGGAGTCGTCACGACGCCGCTCTCCCTTCCGCAGCATCGACGAGCGATGAATCTCCCGGTCGAGAATCACTACACCCACATGCAAACTGACGAGGCGCTGTACGCTGAACTGGACTCTCAGGCCGCGAGCTATGCGAGCGATCTGCAGTTACAAATGAGAGGAAGCTCGACGTACGGTACGACTTCCGGCGGCCAGGACGACGAATATCACGAGCTGGATGCTGCGAGATTACATCGTCATTACGGGGGCAGCGACGGTTCGTTGCAGACCGACACACTTCGCACTCGGCACAGCAAGAGGTGAGACATGTGACCTCATTTCCATGGCAGGTGTTAAATGTGAAGTAAATTAATGATTTTATTAAAAATATAATTTTTTTACTGTGTGTAAATAAAATTAAAGAATTATTAAGGTTTAGCAACCGATACCACAAGCCTAGCTAAAGTTATTCGTTAATATTTAAATATTTAAATTATTTCATCATATTTATCTATGTTTAGTCAAAATATTAGGTGGTAAACTTAGTTCCTGCGGCTCACAGTTAGATGACGTTAGTTGTAGGTGTAATTTATTTTGACATCTGAAACTGGCTGCATTTTAGAGGTTAGACATTTGTCAATAAAATTCAGTGCGAAGAGATTCATTTAAGCGAGCAGTGCTATTTTTTCTTTTGATTAAATATGGAAGATAAGTTGTTTTTTCGACATGTGCTGCTTCATTACTTTGACTTGAAAAAAACTGCAGCTGCAGCTCATAAATTGCTTTTCGAAGCTTATGGCAATTATGCTCCATCGGAAAGAACATGCCAAGTATGGTTTCAGCGATTTAAGAGTGGTGATTTTGATGTCAATGATAAAGAACGCTCAGGCCAACCGAAAAAGTTTGAAGACACCGATTTGCAGGCATTATTGGACGAAAACTCTACTCAAACGCTCCAAGAATTGTCTGCAGCATTAAATGTTACTCCGATGACTGTTTCCAAACGTCTACATGCAATGGGAAAAATTCAAAAGGAGGGAAAATGGGTACCACACGAATTAAACCGCAGGAACTAAGTTTACCACCTAATATTTCACCAAAGCATCTGGTAACTCTTGCCCAAGCTTAATGGTTATTACTAAATCTTTTTTACAGTGCATGATTCTTATTAAGTAGAAATCGTTAATTTTTTCTGGATAATAAATAGATACTGTTGAAATAAACGGTTCATTACGATACGTATTACATAGAGAAAAAATTTGATGAAATATTACGTTATTGTCTTGAATAATATACGTAACTCATTGTACTCGAGGAAAAAGTTGTACTTAAGTTGAATTAAACCAGATGCCAGAAGATCGTTTCCCTGACATTTCCTAGATCGATAACGAGCTCGGTTTTGTTCTATCATCGCCCTCTAAGAGCGCTTAATTGCGCGTATAACAACGTGCGCGCGCTCACGCACGCACGCGTCCGATACGCACCGG
Organism: Odontomachus brunneus; assembly: GCF_010583005.1. Classification (NCBI taxonomy): domain Eukaryota; kingdom Metazoa; phylum Arthropoda; class Insecta; order Hymenoptera; family Formicidae; genus Odontomachus; species Odontomachus brunneus. The sequence goes on along the minus strand of NW_022639482.1, from coordinate 2,112,910 downwards.
CGCGCGTAATCGGCAGATATCGATGCGGCCGATATACGCCGTACATATGTTAATGGCCGGCATTCCGATCGGAACGGCCGTCGTTCCGACGATTATTGAGAGCCTCGTTATCCGGCTGCTTCCAGGATACAAGAGCCGGACTACGAGATGTACGAGAACGGCCCGTCGACGCCGGTGCCGCCGGGTCAGCATCATCATCACCACCATCACCATCACCACAATCATCATCATCATCAGCATCAGGAGCTGAGGATCGGCGGCAGCAGGAACAGCGAGCATCCCTCGTACCAGAACACAGCGTACACCGGAAGCGACGCCGAGCCGGACGGGCCGACGTTGAGCAGCGCTCCCAGCAGCGCTTACTATAGCGATCTCAGTTCGAACTCGGCGAATCAGCAGATACCGACCGCCGCGGTGTCGTCGTCCGCGATGACGACAACGACGACGACAACGGCAGCGGCGGCAGCGGCGGCGGCGGCAGCGGCGGCGGCGGCGGCGGCGGCGGTGGCAACAGCAACGGCGACGACGACGACAAACCTGCACCTGAGTCCGCAGAGTTTGGACACGTCGCAATACAGATTGGCGGCGATTAACGAGAACACGGTGCCTTCGGATTATATTTAATTAATATTTAAAAAAGGAAATGTGTATGTGTGTAAAGTTGGAGAGGAAATACGATATGAACGATCGCCACTGGGAGCAAGCTGCGTTCATCTCCCGTGAACGAGAAGAGTATTGGTGCGGCTGCAACAATTCGACGCTCTTCCTCTTTGCGGAGGACGACAGGAAGTCTCTTGGGTCTCTCTCTTGGGAGATAAGAATGGGGGGAAGGGGAGGGAATGAGAGCACAGACAAAAGGCCGTTGAGATTTCTCGTCGCTGTAACGTGACTCGGAAGTTGCCTTTCAAAAACGATGTTTCACGGCTCGCAAGTTTTGTGAGCCGTGCAAGCGGAATCGAGCTCGAGGAGCGTTCGCGTTACGTTGGAGCGGAGCGTTGTCGCTTAACCCGGCGAATGCGCCAGAGACCGGTTCCGGATGAAATCGATTTCTTGCTCGGTGACGCTCCACTTGTCCCTTTGTCGCCACACTTTGCGGTCCTGTTAAGACAATCGACTTTCGCGACACGCGAATCGACAGCTCAAGCGTCGCGAATCGATCGGTAGCGGCGCGCCAGTCTCTCCCGTCGCTTTTGCGCGCTAACAAAATAGCCGGCCGTTGCTCGAAATTTTTCTACGAACGCAAGACAAGCGGAAGAGGGACTGGTTGGCAGGTAAGTGACCGGAGCGAATCGTGTCACTGGAATCGATGCACGTGAAAACACTCGCGCGACAAGGACGGGGTGCGATTTTCGCGGCCTGCGACGACAGGTCTCAGCGTCGTCCGTCACCGTGAAATCGCGGACGTGCGTTCATGTGTGAACGTGTGATTGTGTCAGTTAAAAGTACCGGTAAATTCGCGCGCACGCTTCCTCCTGACATCCGTCGCAGCCACACGGATATTGCGCGTGACTACGTGCCGGCTCAAGGACTGTATTCTTGATGTACACGGAAAAAAAGATTGGATTATAACGAAATGTCTAATGAAATATGGGCGAACCTGTGGAAGCTATCAGAATTCTGTTCAAGTTAACAAATTTTTGGTTAATCAAATATAAGACTTCTGATTAACCAGAAATCTAGTAACTTCAACCGGAATTTCTAGCTCGTTTATGTTTCATTAGACATTGATTAGATTTACGTATTCAGCGTTTAAATACATATAGAAAAGAAGTTTTGTTAATTGATCCAAATTTTTTTCCGTGTGTATGAGTGTTAAATACGTCCTTTTGATTCTTAAAGTAAAATAACTTTATACAGAACGCTCGTATACGAATCATGGAATTCTGAATTAAAAGGGTGTATTTGAGTAGTATTTTAATACGCATCGAGAATATAGCTCCAGACGCTCGGTTTACACTCGGTACCATGACGCAAAAACATAATGACATAATGACGTAAAGAAGCACACATTATAGTTTCTAATTAACTGTAACATAATTAATGTAAATTAATACCGTCTCGGACGATTCTGCGAAAGTCAACCAGTACCTAACGAACAAGTGAGTCATTATTTCTGCTGATGTTCGTATCTTTCGGAGAGAGTAGGAAAAATTTCAGATCTACATTTTATTTTCTACTTTAGCTGGACATTCTTTTTGTCTTAGTCTTTAGATATTTGAACTTTCAGCATAAAATATATGCACATCTATGGAGTATATAAATATATTCTGTGTTGAAAGTTTAAATATTCGTATTCAAAGACCAAAATAAGAATATTCAGATATGTATTCGGGAATCAGTGCTTTTACCTTACATACTCTCTAAATTTTTTGAAGTAAAATCTCATTCAAGAAATTTTCGATTCGAAATTCACGCGGTGAGAGACAAACAATATCAACAACAAATATCACTTGCCTAAATATAATTGTCACGACAAAGTATTAACGTTGTTTTTCACTCATACATACAAAATTGTTGTAGTAACCAATAGTACTCTGGAAGTGATATACTGGCTTTCTTTGTTGCCTCCATTTTTAAGCGCTATACTCAGTAATATATCGTGCAACCAAACCCTACAAATTTCTCAATCACAGTATTTGTTCTGCAGACCACAACAGAGAAACAGCAATATTCTTTCTGCTAAAACAACTATACAGCTCACATGACTATTTACAGCTCGATTTCTCGGAAACAAATTGTACATATTGATCTTAACTATTTAACGAGATAAACTCGAGCGCGTTCTTATATGACGCATTGGATGATCGATCCGCTATTTAATCGTACAGAATCCTTTAACATGATCGTCGGATATTAACGGGAGAGAAACCGTCCAGATAAACGGACGGACAGACGGACGGACGGACATGAAATCCCTATGCGATACGAATGGAATGAAGTCGTTTTGAAGAACAGGTGCCCCGTAATTTGACGTTCAGGGCTGCCAGTCAGCGCCCTCGGCTACGTCCGTCCGCGTTCTAAGCGGCCGGCAGTATTCTCCGACCATCATTCTCCCCATTCTCCTTCCCCGCGCGCGCGCAAATGAGATCTCGTTTTCACGTGCGTGCCTCGATCACGGAAAATTGCAGAATTTCGCGGCGTAAAGTCAGCGGGCCATGAAATTCAACGAAGCACGGCCGCGATGTTCGCGCGTGCAGATTATTTTTGTAAACATTTTATCGTGTTATTATATTATTTGCAATTTCTCTCTTATTAATTTCGTATTTCTTAATATACGGGACAACATACGGATACTACAAAAGACAACGATGTGATCACTCGCAAACGATGTGGTCCCCATTGAAAAGAGGGAATCTTTAAACAGTTACTTTAAACAGTTATATAATATTATATATTAATATATAATATAAAATATATTAAAATACATTAATATTACAAAAATTATTATACAAATTTTTGTTTTAATTATTATAAAAATTGAAGACTATTCACATCTATATCATTCAAAATCTAAACCTTCAAAACCGATTAAGTAGTTTTTGAGATATCAAGCTGTAAACAGTTACGTGAGCAAATCTATGATATATATACATATAAGGATATACTAATTGAACATTGCATATCATAAGAATTATGGCTGTGAGAACTATGTAGATGAATACATAACAACAGCAACTTTTAATGTCATATCTATTTAACTTGAAATTACATAAATTTTCTCTTTAATTATAGGATATGCAGAATCATAGTAATCATAGCAGTTTTCTCTATGTAGAAAGATAAACAAATCCTTCTTTAAATAGAAGAGTTTCTCTCTTAACACAGTTCGAGTCAGATTCATCCAAAAAATTACAAATGAAAAATCTATCTGAATATGAAACGCTTTGCATAGCAATGCAGAGACCTCATTTCCCAAATACCCGTTTGTCTAACTTTGATATCAAATTATTTAGCGCAAAAAATCGTTCGCCTTTCACCGAGGCAGAAAGTCCGCTGTTAAAATCGCTGTTAAGATGCCATGCTCATAACGAAATTATTTTCGCAACTTCGGCAGATGTATAATACGCTAACAAGTTGTAGAAAATATTTCCATATACCGATATTGCGCAGTCGTATGCTCATACTCGAGAAATCGTGTTCGATCAGATTCGCATGTCACGCGAGGGATTATCGCGCTCAAGCACTAAATAGGTTTCACCATCTCCGCCGCGTATCACTCCCGAACGTTTATCTTCGATTCCCCGATCGACGGCGAAATTAATTCGTCCCGCTCGATTCGGCGGAGAATCGTTTAATCGTCGCCGTCGTGTTCTCTTAATTACCTTCTCAGGCGAGACCGCGATTGTTCCGCCGTTCGAGACACGGACCCGAGAAGACGAGAGCGCGCCCTTTCTTGCGTCCATCTCTCAGGATTCTCTCGTATATAGCGACGCGCTTTACGTCGTTCACCTTTAGCTCACCTGCTCGCTCACGCACGCATACTTACATCCGACGCACTCAAGAGACACGCGAAAGAGAGGAAGAGAAAAAGGAAGAGAGGGAGAAAGGGTAGAGAGAGAGAAAACTAGTGTGCTGCCGATGCAACCTCGCTCGCTTATAACGCACGCGTATCGCTATATAGGTATGCGTATGAAAACAGCTTTAAAGCCCTCCCACTTGATTCCTCCGAGAGTTTCCAGTCACCGCACACCCAACTGAGGAAGCGGAATTCGTTGAGAATTGTTGCAATTTTCGTAAAGTGGCGTGGCGCCTATTATCAGGATGTGTCCAATCGGCGCAATGTAGAACTTTTGTCTCGCTGTGGAATACGATAGTTTCGGAATTGCCTTTGTGCGAGATAAGTATGCCCTTCCGACTGCACTTCGATACTTCCCTTCCGTGCGTCGCGTGTTTCACAAAATCCTCGTGACTTCGCTAAAACCACTGACTCGAGCGATCGGAGACGAAATAAAATTGACGAAAAGGAAAGAAAGAGCAATGATCACTCCTAGCTGGGAACTCGAAACGATGCGCAGGGGACGCCATGGGTGCGCAATGCGCAACGCGTGCGCTCAACAACACACAGACGCAACAATGCTCTCTCCCTCTGCGGATACGCTATAATTAATTGCGCCCTCGCTGCCACAATAGCGGCAGGGAGAGAAAAAGAGAAGAAGACAGAGGGAGGGAGAGGAAAGGAGAGAGCTCTCCGGCTCTCGGTGGAGCATTATACCACCGAAAAAATTCCATGAGCGCGTTGCGATCACCAGACGGTAGAGTTCGTAGTAGCCTTATCACGAGCATGTTACGCGAGCGGGAACTTATTATGGAATTCGCTTAATTAAATCCCGCCTCTAATGTCTTCCGCGTTTACGTCGCGCACCGAGTTAACTCCTTGGTTGGTCGCGTGTTCGCAGGTGATTTGGAGTTATAGACTGAAGTTATGGCGCCACTTCTAGGGCCTGTATAATCCAAGCTCGGATAGATCAGCTCCGATCGCGTCGTCGCTTATCGCGGAAAATCTCGCAATCATGTTGTACCTCGTCGCGGTGAAACGGGTACCTCACTGAGGTGAAACTTGCGAATCACGCACATGTGATTGAATTAACTCGCGTGGCGAGTACGAAAATGTCACATCTCTCTCACACGTGCCATCTCCCGCGACTCACTCGACGTCACTTTGGGATGAAACGCTAGTGAGAAACGTGCAACTTTCTCGAATTATAGAGTCCACCTATTCTCCAGCTTAACTGGTTACTTAACTTGTATTTTATACAGATACGATAATAATCACGAAGAGACTTAGTTTAATCCGTTGGAGCGCGCATTACTTTCAGAGAAAAAATATTTAAAAATTATAAATATTTTTTTTATGAGAGTACCATATAATAACAGCATATTCACTAATATATTTTTTAAATAAGAAAATCTACATTTCCTTATAATCTTTAGAAAATCTTAGTGTTTTTCATAAAAGCAATTATTTATTCTATTTAAAGAAAGGAATTTAAATTTAAGTAAATACGCTGTTATTACCTACCAAAATAAATATACTAATTTTTAGATATTTTTTCTCTCAGTGTAAAAATTTTCTGTGAGATCCACAATCGATACTTTCTATAAGGCAGCACCGGATAAATGGTCGCGTCGGTTCTACTGTCTTGTAATGAATTTAACTCCGCTTATTGGCGCGCTTAATCGCGAGAGGAACGTGCGTTATTCGGAAAACGCACACCCGAAAATTTTCAGAGATCCTCGATCCAAACGGCCGTGGGAATACACGCGATCGGATTCCCGCGAATTCCTCTCGATTCAGTCTCGAGCCAGACTTCCTTTTATAACGCACACGCATGCACACTCTCTCTCTCTTTCTCACACCATGACAGCTTACACTCGCGCAGGATTCGACGGACGTCCCAGGACGATCGTAAGGACGGCCCTGGGTCCGCCCTGGCCGGACGCACCGCGTGTACGTCCGGGCCACGGGATATATAAATTATACATGTAAATATACGGGCGGCCGACTCAAGAGATCGAACTGCGAGATATCGAGATATGTGTTGGCGATTCTACACCCCGCGCCTTTCCCTCTCTTCGCGGATACTCCGCACCCGCTCACACTCGCGCGCGTGCGCACGCACGCACACATACGCGCGCTGCGTGAACGCCTGTGGCGAATGCCTCTGTCGTTCCCGCGCACCACCGCTTCCACTTCGGCAATTGTACTTATCCTACGCACATTCCATTCGCGACATTGATTTCGGTTGCGGAATAGCGACGAATATCCTGGGAACTCCGCGAGGTTCCAGCGGGTTCCAACTTATGCAAGATCATCGTGCAAACTATCCGATGATCAACCACAAGATCTTTCGACTAATTCGACCAGCAAGTCGAATACAGTTCGATCGATCTTCCATACGTTTTTTAAGTCGAGGAATTAGAATGTGGATAGAGAAGAGAAATCTTGGCTCACACATTGTTATAATTGGCTGTTTCAACATTATCCAGCATTGTTACCACCACTGACTTCGGCAACTGTACTTATCCTACACACATTCCATTCCATTAATTTCGATTAGGAAATAGCGACGGATATCCCGCGGAATCCCGCGAGGTTCCAGCGGGTTCTACACGTTTTTGCAAAATCACCGTACGAGCTGAATCAACGACAAGATTTTTGTACTATTTCGACCAGCTCTTAAGTACAGTTCGATCAATTCTCCATTTAAGTCTAAATAAAGAAATTAGAATGTAGATAGGGAAGAAAAACATTTTAACACATTGTTGACTGACTGTTCTCACGATTGTCCAACACTTGTTCCAGACCTTGTTTTAATTAATTTTAAAACACGGAACAACTCACTGGTCAGCAATGTTTGACTAACAATGTGACAGTTTCTTCGCGTGAGTCAACAGTGTGTTAATTGACTCTACTGTGGGTTGCGATACTATTGCCACCGATCTTGGCCGCGTTTCATTGATCCGTGCTGGTAATTACTGGTTACCGCCAACAATCCGTTCCATGCGCATTGCTGTAACGTGAGTGCCTTATGTCACAACGCAGTCTGATCGTGCACAATCTATTAGCACTCCGGACATAGTCAATCTCAACATATCAAGTATTTCTCTCACGTGAGACTCGCGAGAGGGAGATCGTGGCTCGGTGACTTGTTTGTTCAACGAAACCGCGCAAAGCGAAATCTTCGCGTAAAACATTTCTACAGTTTTTGTAAATCATGTGAAACCCACGTGCATTGTTTATACGATGAATAGCAACGCGAGACTTTCCGCCGAACACGGAAATCATTGATCTTTAATTAATGTGTAGCGTTACGCAATAGATATCGGCCGCGTTGCGTAAGAACGCTCGATTAACGACGAAGATCGAAGGTAAGGGAAGAGGTGCAGTAATTGGCAGGGATACAGAGAGATTAGCATACCGGTACATTTTAACGCAAAACAAACTAACTGCTATTATCGAATATGCAATTGTTGATAATAAAGGAGAATGTAGTCCATCGCGAAGAGCAATCGGTAAAGTTATTTAGTGTTGATTAACTCATCAGGTTGCAATCAGAAGTTGCCAATATACTGATGTGTATGTGGATAGTGCATTTGTCGAATAAATAATTTAGCAGCGCAATTAAGAGTATGGTTTTGGTCATTAGCTAGCTCTAAATTGTGAAATTCAATTTCTTCATTTAACATATATCTAATGAGTGCTAATCACTATGACAAATATACCAAAAGTACTATATTGTGACAAGAGTGCTAATAACTATGATTTTTGTTATTTCAATTTGTTATTTTATTTTAAACAGGATATTTTGAACAGGATCTGTTTGTCCAATATAATTATGTAGTCTTGTAGCCCAGAATCTTTGCAAAAGGAATGAGTTCTACAAGCGCCAGTTTTGTATCAAGAAACAGTTTAAGATAGAAATGTAGCCTAAAAACTGCTAATCACTATACCTCTTCTGCTACCATTGCGAAAGCGATAACTCATCTGCGAAACAGTAGGTTTGTTGGCGTTGCTTGTACTTTTGAAATTTTTATACCCAATGCTTTCTGCACATCAGACGCAATGAACAATATTAAATGAGAGCTCTTCTTTCTAAAGACAGGTCAATGTACAACGTTAGTAAGGTGTAAAAGTGTCAAAAGTACAAGCAATATGAACAGGCTTAGGGCCAATTGTTTCAACTTCTTGCTACCTGACAGTTCAATCATGTGTTTGTCTCTGACCAATTTGAATAAAAAACGAAGACAAACATAATTTAATTGTTAGGTAGCTGATTAAGAAATTAAAGTTTTCGTTTTTTCTTCAAACTGGACAAAGACAGACACATGATTTAATTGTTAGGTAGCTTACTAAGAAGTTGGAACAATCGGCTTCTAGTAATTCGATTTCGACCGATGGTCGACGATTTGGCTCCGATCTTATTCGACGAGTCGTTGGATGCGCAACCAACAGCGTGTAACGACATCTTACATGCGCGTACGACTTGCCATGAATAAGTTTCATACCGATCGACATCGATATATACTTTGTGTACGCCAATATGAACGTTCCTGCGACCATTATACAAACTGCCACTATTGTGATGTAATGTTCCAACGCGTCTTTAAAGTCGAACGCTGGCGAATATTGTTGTATTTCACGTCCTGTTCTAATTGTATCTTATTACATGACTTTTACATGTAGAAAGACGCGTTAGAGCAAAGATAAGGCGTTAAGTATGCTGATGCAATCGTCATCGCAAAATAAACTTTACTCCAGCGATTCGAGCGAGCGGGATACAATATTTACATGATAAGTAAATTCTGACTTTTTTTTATATTGTACATTTTCGTATTGTTATATTCGACATTATACAGAATGTTTGACAATCACGACACACTCTTTGTGTGTAAGTAAAATTCATCAAACTGAATACAAAATTCCTCCATCATTTTGCAAAGCACAACAAACATTTTATTTATAAAATAAAAACATTTATATTATAATTTTGAAATTTAATTATAAAATTTTATTTATTAAATAATTAAAGAAAATGATTAGATCAAATTGAGCTGAAAAAGTCCTCTACCATTTTGCAAATAAATCACATACATTTTCAATTATTAATTAAAAATTTATGTGGTTATTTGCAAAAAAACTTCTTTGTTCAATTTGATCTGGCAAATGTGGCTGTCGCAACTCATTTGCCGTATCGCCCGTGATTATTCGTGAATCTTCTTTAATTAATAATTCAAAATTTCAAGTGGCTTTTTAAAAAATAGTACAGAAATTTTGTTTACTCAGCTTGGATGAGTTCTACCTGATACAACAGGTGTGTCATGAATTGTCAGACATCTTGCATAATAACCTCAACAATTATTCAAGCATTAAAAATTAAAAAGCGATGGGATTGCTGTGATAAAATCTATTCTTATAGAATAAAATTTATTCTTTGAAGTTTAATTAATATTAATTATTAATGTCATTAATACTTGATATTATAGTAATAG
>NW_022639482.1:2098197-2102910 GCF_010583005.1 Odontomachus brunneus | reverse complement strand
ATATATATATATATATATATATATATATATATATATACATATATATATTAATATATTAATATATATATAAGAAATTAATATTTATTTAAATCTTTCCCATCCATACGATACGAACATGTACACTCGCTCTCTCATATATGTTCCCTTTAACAATGATACGTTAATTTTTCTTGCCTAAGCGAAAACCGTGACGACAATTGTGGTGGAACGTACGTTACGTCTATATTGCGAGAATCTACATTGTGATAAAACTTGCCGATAGATAGATCACCGTATGATTCCGATGGAGGAAATCAGCGATCACGTGTCAACGAAATGCTAGACGAGGCGACATCGCCGATAAGAATCTAAGCGGTGATGAAAGGAAGATACATCGAGCCGAGACCGAATTGATTTTCTCCCGCTCGAGAGCTCACGTTATATCATTCGGGTTCTTATTTTGCGCGCGGAAAGGGAGCTATTCATAATCCTCGAATGAATGTAAATGTACCGATTGCTTATTCATGCGCCGAGACGAAGCTGCTCGCTCGCCGACAATCGCCCGCGGGCAGAAATTTCGAGCCGGTGTCCCGCGCGCGGTTCTTGTAACTTTCTTTCTTCTGCCCCGGCTGAAGCGGCGTCTGCTGTGCCACGTAAATCATTAGGTTTTTCGCTAGAGAGGACGCGATCGCGCGATCGATCATTCCGTGACGATTTATTCGCCGAGCGCGGCCCACGACCGCGATCACAGGCGATGACGATAACGCGACTCGTCGTCTCCACCGGGGAATCCGTCCCCCGATATGTAAATTGCGTATTTAGCGCGACTTGTATATAGGTTCACGAATTGTAAAGAGACGCACTATTTTTATTATTGTACATATTGTAATCTGAGCCGCGCAGAAAATGTTCGTTCATACTAAGCAATTGTAATCGAGACTCTTGTCTCTTGAAATCTAAAATTGCGCAGCGAATAAAAAGATATGTCACGACAAAAGTGTTTTTTTTCGTAAGACGTTTTTCATCAATAGGAAAATATTAAGGTTGGACACAATATTGAAGATGAGATATAACGAACGAGAGACTTTATCAGTTATACTTTTCAATCATTTTAATGATGAATTATATAACTTTATGTTAATTATCGATGCTGTATTCTTCTCTAAAAATACTACAACTAACTAATTTTTTAGTTGAGAGATTGCACACAGAAAATAATAAAATGAATTATTCCAAGTCATAAATTTAATTCCATATATAATACCTTTTATAGATTCTGATGTTACATTTATCGTATATTACGAACAAAAGATGTTTTATCAACTCCATATTTTATCATGCGTATATATCATGTATAAAGAAGGATTATTTAAAGGATTGCTTTTTTCGATTATAACATAAATAAGTTTATTAAAAAGATAATATTTAATGAACTGTAATTTCGGTAAAGTTGGATGATAATAAGATTTAATTCAAGAAAAGTATTTTGCAACTTAAAGTCTCTAATTTTCTGATATATTTATAAATATAATATTAATATATTTATACTACAATATTATATACATTGAAATATATATCAAAATCTATCAAATACTAAAATTTTTTATGAAGTTTGTCGCGTTGTGCTATGTAAATAAAAAATTGCACAAAAACGACATTTATACTATTTGAAAGCGCAAACCTTCTCCTCTTTGATTTACATATATCTAGGTTTATGGTACAATTTTTTTGAAAAAGTTATTCAACGTTAAAGTGAGAATGTTCTTTTGATTTTAATTGCTCAGTAGAGATAAACGAATGGATGTTACACTCGGTATTAAATACGTTTAAAGTAAAGTTTGAAGTATCAATGTCGGGACATAAACCTAATTATGGATATTTTTATTTGTTTAGGTCTTAAAATATTAATATAAATATTTAAACTATAAATATTTAAATTTTTAACGTGAAATATATAAAGAAATATTGAGTATATACATACATTCTATGTTAAAAGTTTAAATATTCATATTTAAAGACCAAAATAATAAAGATATTAATAATAAAAATAATAAAAAGATTAGGTGCGTGTCCGGAACTTAGTACTTTTGTATACATTTTCCGAATAAAGTTGCAGCGCTCCTAATCACAATTGAGTAATCTGCTGTAGTAATCGATTGTAGCAGAAGCTGAAGTGACTGTACACGTATATAAGCATTAATTCTTTATTATACTTTCATCTGATAGATATGAATGTAATAAAGATACTTATGTTTTCTTTTTTTTTAAATCTATTGTGACATCGCATTTGTGACATCGAATGTTTCATATGTCACTTCGGCTTGACCGAAACTTGACCGGCTTCTGTCTGAACCGATTACTGCACAAACGCAATCATCAGCAATGTCTCTTAATTGCGACAACTATTGAAGCGCTATAACTTCAACGAAAAAATGTGTATAAACCGTTTAATAACCAAGCGTACAACATTCAATAAATTAAAAAATTAACAAAATAATAAAAAAACTTAAAGTTTTCTCTTTACAATGCATTTTTTAATTTTTGATAGAAATATATTTCTAGTACAGAAATTTAACTAAAAGATAAGGTTTAAAATTATAATTATTTAAAATTATATTTTCTATTTAACTTAATGTATTATTGCAAACAGCGACAACAACATTATAACCTTAATTGGAAAAGTAGAGCTTTCAATCATCTTTAAGATGTTTTTTGAACCATCTCGTTAGCAATATTTTCACCGAAAAATCATCATTCGTATTTATGTTTTATATATTGCATAGATAAATGACATATTATTGAGTCGTACTCACAGATGTCTATACTAAACTAGATTGCTAACTAGGGTTTCGAACTTGCGTCGCATGAGGTTTCCGGTTATATGCAAGAAAATGGCGGCAGTCCTATATGTGTGACGCGTGTTACTTGTGTAAGTATCTTACAACGTACAATGTGAGTCAGCGTGGCCATTAAATTACTGTCGTAAAACCAAAAATGCCAGCATCTTATTGCATCAAAAAATGTTCCCCAGATTTAACATGACCGGAGCGGAGACGATTAATGCTAGTAACAAATTGCCTGGAAGATCGTTCGAGATGCTCAAACCAAACCTTACCAAATTTTTCTCGAACTTTATTAAAATATCAATATCCCTTAGTTTCCGAAAAGGCCGTTAAATGAATCATGGAATTATCTTTCGCGAAGACCTTTAATGAGCTGATAAGACCTTGACGAAGGAAGACACGAAGGTCTAACTCCTTCAAAGGGAGATCCAGAGCCCTGCGAGCCCGCCAAAAAAATCAGCCACATCGTTACCCAGAAGATTAATATGCCTAGGCATCCGCATAAGTCGTAGACTACAACCACAAGAGCTGAGTTGTATAAGGAGATCCTTGATACGATAAATCAGCGGGTGAGAATTATCATATATATCCGGCGTGCTAAAGGCAGTCATGGCACTTAAAAAATCGGAAATAATATAATAATGATTTGACCCGAAATCCGATATAAAATCCAAAGCCGTAATAATAGCGATCGATTCAGCGTCGAAAATATTAAGCAGCGGATGACCTGTGAAGCCAACGACCACTTGTCTCTTCGGAATAAAAACAGCGAGATCTACAAACCCATTATCAAGTTTGGAACCGTCCGTATAGACAAAAATATGATTATGAAATTTGCCGACGATTTTCCGGAACTTCCGGTCCGCAACTGAGGTGATATTACTGAGAAAGGATCTATCAAAGGAGTCGAGAAACTCAGCGATCCAACATTGCACTGGCACATCGGAACTGGATTTTCCTTTATAACCGACAAAATCGAGGTCTGTTGATATGTCGATCTGCGGTCAATGACGTGTATATATAGATCAAGCATTCCTATTCTTCCGCTGTAGCAGCGAGTTGCCGGAAGCCGGAAGTTGGCAGTTTAAAACAGAGTGAGAAAGTTGATTTGCCCCTAGTACTTTCTCATTCTATCGTATAGAAAGAATATGGTCGCTGTCAAGCATTATATATAATTTTTTTTTAGTGCAGCATTAAAAAAATAAAACTGTATATTTCGTTTATCTCGACATAAAATTGATATTTATAATATTTTATGCTGTGTATAAATAATCACAGCAATTGCTCTTATCCTGTCCTCGTTCCACTGTCAACGAGATAATCAGTTCTTGGATAAGGTTTAGTGCTGTAAATAGTTCCATTTAGTGCTATAAGTGCTTCAGAACTACGAATGGATCAAACACATTGCTTTATTTAATGTTTTAAAATATTCGCAATGTTAAACGGGCCCTACTTCTGGATAGACAATAATGGTTGCTTTCCAGCAAGAGACACAAGTATCATCCTATTTTTATTATTCACTAAATGTGGAAAGACAGAATGATGTTTGTGTCGACTTGTGTCACTTGCTGGAAAGCAAAAGTGGAAAACAAGAGAGCACCAATATAGAGTGAGAAAGCACTAGAGGCAAATCAACTTTCTCACTCTGTTTTAACCCTTGTGTGCGCACCCGGGTAACCGGGTGCCCACCACTGCTCATTTTTGCATGTAAGTGGATTAAAAATGAAAATTTCGCTTTGTACGCCCGGATCGTCGTTATTTAACTCATTTTTAAGCAAATGGTGCATTTGGAGATTTTTAAGAATTTTTTTAAGCATAAATAATCTAGTTTAAAGTATACATATGCCGCGGACGCACCCGGTTACCTGGGTACCCACCATAGAAAAATTCA
>NW_022639482.1:2097589-2098187 GCF_010583005.1 Odontomachus brunneus | reverse complement strand
TCTGGATGCGCTGCATTGAATGCTGCGTAGACTGACAAAGCCTTTTTATTTGTATGTCGAACGATAATATCTACCATATCTACTGTGAATATTTTCTTGAAAGTGTCGCTTATTGAAAGTGTTGTGGTACTTCGATGAGGACCACTTTGCTGACGCACTACATTATGAGATGCAGTTTGATGTTGATGAAGCGGCGTTTTATTCCATACCGTTTTATCTTTCGCTATGTAAGCGCATAGTGTTTCCCCTACTGCTGCTTGATCCTCTCTCTCACTTTCACTTTCTCCTTCCTCTCCCTCTTCTTCGTCATCTAAGCATATTAGACCAAACTAAATATTAGTTATGATTTTTTATTTCGCGCGGCAACAATTTATAACAATTTTATATACCTTCTTCGGAAGGTGCATCAATTTCTTGAGCAACTGGTATTTCTTGATTATCTACACCAGATTCATCGCTATCAAGAGCCTCACGCTCAGGCAAAATTTCATTTGGTAACCAGTCGTCATCGCTGTCACACGCTTCGTCTGACTCGTCATCATCGTCTCCTAATATCGCGTTCAAATAAGCTTCTTTTTCCGTTTGATTCAATCTATCA
>NW_022639482.1:2097199-2097579 GCF_010583005.1 Odontomachus brunneus | reverse complement strand
CGTCTAATATGTTGAAAAACATAACTACCGGCCATCTCAAAGTGCGACGTTGTGTAGTGTATCTACTAATCATTTGGTCCATCGTGTCGACGCCAGCTTTATATTTATTGTAATATGTGATAATATGGGGCTTCTTCTTAGCATCATCGTTCACAGCCATGTCGGAATGCATCGTTGATATTAGAATAACTGCTTTATTCTTCTTCGGTACGTAGGAGCACAGCGTTACTTTTTCGTGGAATCCAAACATAGTAGAGTATAGTTCTCTCGATTTATTCGGAGCCATCACACTTGGAATGTAAGGTTTATTTTTCTTCAAAGTGCCAACTAAAGTTAACTTCCATGAAAATAAATGTTTGGCAACTGGTAAGGTTGTAAAC
>NW_022639482.1:2081294-2097189 GCF_010583005.1 Odontomachus brunneus | reverse complement strand
AGCTGACTGCCTGGCAGCCTTAGTAACCGCGCGCTACCTGCGTCGACTTCAAAAATCCTGTTTTCTCTTACCTTTGTACGAGCTACAGCAGGCCAATTTATTTACAAATGCTTCGGCCTCTCATTTTTTATGTTTATTTACTGAGATAAACGTTAAGGAAACCATTTCAATTGCATAAATATTGAAAAAATTGAAAAAATGAGAGGTGGGCACCGGGGTGCGTCCGAACGTTGGTAAAGTTGGGTGCGTACACAAGGGTTAAACTGCCAACTTCCGGTACCACTTTGCAGACAGAATGCTTGGTCTATGTATATACGTAAGTGAGTTAGGCGACAATTTCCCGAAAAGTGGAGGGGATAATGTTGGTACCAAGGAAAATCTCTACACGATATAATTTTAATTTCTATAGATTAGTACCACTGTTTAAGTAGCAGGTTAGTTTATGTAGCCTTTTTGACAAATGTGCACGTGTAAATAAAAAATATTGTACAAGTATAATATATCAAAATGTAAATGTAAAATATATTGCAGTATTTCATTAAAATAAAAATAAGTAAAAATGACAAATAAGCGAAAACATAAAGTACGCAGAACATAATAAGTGAGAATATAAAGTGAAGGAGGTAAAAAAAAAACTGATAAATATATGTATGTATGTATGTACATACGTTCGTACACACACACACACACACACAAACACACATATATATATACTATATGTATGTACTATACTATGTATGTATGTACTCTATATATAATATATGCATATGTGGATAAACAATAATTATATGTAATTGAATAATTTTAGTTTTTCTGTGTTTTGACATATTTTTTTAGATACCACTCATAGTTGTGGTATAGTTTTTCGCAGAAGAATCAATTTGCTATCATTGTCATCAACAAATATATATCAGATATGTACTTAATATTCGCATAAGATAAAAGATTAAATATTTATGTGCTGTTTATAATTATAGATGTTGTCGAACTAATTCTTTTCTTTGATTTATTTTTCTTCAGTTTTCCATATACTCGCAGAATGTTAATAGCTGGAAAAAAATTCTCTGCGGAGTAAGGTTGCCAAATTCTGTGACTACTGTGTCCTCGAGTGCATCCTAGTTGTAAGGAAAAGTTGAAATGACATTCTAACATCAAATATCTATCACTAGCAATGCGATGACAGATAGAGAAGAGCAGGATCATAAAATTGATGTTTACTATCATTTTTCAGTGACACTTTCGACAATATACTTGATGTTTATTATCACCTTGTCATATAGTTTACTGACTGATGTATCCTTCCTTATCCTTTTCTTATCCTTCAGCAAACAGGATTTGTTGCCAATAATTGCCTCTACAAATATAGTTCTTAAAATTCAACATCTGGTATGGGAATATGTTGTTTCCCCAAAAATTGAGGATGAGTCCTTAAAGGAAACAACTGCTGCAAGATGGAAAATAAAAATAATGTATTGTGCATAGAAGATGAATGAGCCATGAGAAATAAAAGAATCGCAAGTATGTGAAACAAAGAAAATTAAAAGAAGAATAAAAGATAAGAGAATGTTTATAAATTTATTTTTTTTCCTACTAATTCGGATAGTTCGTATAAAATTAATAACATCTATCTCTTTACTATTTTCTATTTTCTTTAAAATTTTTAGAAAATATTCCTCCTTTTTTTTGAAAATCTTGCTCTCAGATCTTGACCAAAATATGGGACAGTTAATCGTAGTATGAATGCTTTTTTGATGTTCTGTCAAGTTTGCTGTAATATTGAATTATAAGAACAGTAAAAATATTCTGGAAATGAATGTAACACAGTGTTTACAATATACCTAAAAATGCGGCGATTGTAGAATGCTTATTTAACTTTTCTTTGAGTTCTCTATTATGTCGCTCTGATATATATTGGTTCTGTGTAATCGTTTGTATACACAGAACGACTCGGGTTTAAAACCCTTAATCCATGTTTCTTCATAATACTTAAAAAATGGTTCAACATATTCGCAATTGGCAAAAATAATCGTTGAAATTACGTTGAAGCTTTCTTCTATTAAAGTTTCAAGGGGCAACAAGGTTAAAGATATTAATAATTTTATAACACTATATCCTAAATTTTAGTCTTTTCCGTTCTTTAGTATTTTATGCTTTTTTGCATTATGTACTAACGTCTGTAATAAGGAAGTCATATAAGGAAAAGTGACATGTATTTCATGCTTATTATTATGTACGTTATTTTTTATTACCTGATTGTAATGAAAAAAGCAACCAATGACTTTAATGCCACGGAAAACTGTTTGTAGCGCGTTTTGTTCCGCTCTTTCAAAATCTGCTGTTGCTATATTTGGTTGGATTCGAATGATATTGCACATTTTATTTAAAACTCCTATATAGTTTTTAGTAGTGCGATCTTTCATTATTGTGTAAACAATTGGAATTATCTGAAATTTGAGAAACATTTTCTTTATCGTATATTTATATAGAGTGTCTTTTTCAATTATATAAAAAATAACGTACATAATAAACATGAAATACACGTCACTTTTCCTTATATGAGTTCCTTATTACAAGCGTTAGTACGTAATGCAAAAAAGCATAAAATACTAAAGAACGGAAAGGACCAAGATTTAAGATATAGTGTTATAAAATTATTAATATCTTTAACCTTGTTGTCCCTTGAAGCTTTAATAGAGGAAAGCTTCAACGTAATTTCAACGATTATTTTTGCTAATTGCGAATATGTTAAACCATTTTTTAAGTATTATGAAGAAACATGGATTAAGGGTTTTAAACCCGAGTCGTTCCGTGTATACAAACGATTATACAGAACCAATAATATATCAGAGTAACATAATAGAGAACTCAAAGAAAAGCTAAATAAGCATTCTACAATCGCCGCATATTTAGGTATATTGTAAACACTGTGTTACATTCATTTCCAAAATATTTTTACTGTTATAATTCAATGTTACTTACAGCAAACTTGACAGAACATCAAAAAAGCATTCATACTATGATTAACTGTCCCATATTTTGGTCAAGATCTGAGAGCAAGATTTTCAAAAAAAAGGAGGAATATTTTCTAACAATTTTAAAGAAAATAGAAAATAGTAAAGAGATAGATGTTATTAATTTTATACGAACTATCCGAATTAGTAGGAAAAAAATAAATTTATAAACATGCTCTCATCTTTTATTCTTCTTTTAATTTTCTTTGTTTCACATACTTGCGATTCTTTCATTTCTCATGGCTCATTCATCTTCTATGCACAATACATTATTTTTATTTTCCATCTTGCAGCAGTTGTTTCCTTTAAGGACTGATCCTTAATTTTTGGGGAAACAACATATTCCCAAACCAGATCTCAAATCCTAAGAATTATATTTGTAGAGGCAACTATTGGCAACAAATCCTGTTTGCTGAAGGATAAGAAACATACATCAGTCAGTAAATTATATGACAAAGTGATAATAAACATCAAGTATACTGTCGAAAGTATCGATGAAAAAATGATAGTAAACATCAATTTTACGATCCTGCTCTCCTCTATCTGTCGTCGCATTGCTAGTGACAGATATTTGATGTTAGAATGTCATTTCAACTTTTCCTTACAACTAGGACACATTCGAGGATAGTAGTCTCAGAATTTGGCAACCTTACTCTGCAGAGAATTGTTCTCCAGTTATTAACATTCTGCGAGCATATGGAAAACTGAAGAAAAATAAATCAAAGAAAAGAATCGGTTCGACAACATCTATAATTATAAACAACACATAAATATTTAATCTTTTATCTTATGTGAATATTAAGTACTTATCTGATATATATTTGTTGATGACAATGATAGCAAATTGATTCTTCTGCGAAAAACTATGCCACAACTATGAGTGGTATTTAAAGAGATACGTCAAAACACTGAAAAACTAAAATTATTCAATTACATATAATTATTGTTTATCCACATATGCATGTGTATATATGTGTGTGTATGTGTGTTTGTGTGTATGTACGTATGTATGTATGTACGAACGTATATACATACATACATACATATATTTATCATTGTTTTTTACCTCCTTCACTTTATATTCTCACTTATTTGTCTCACTTATTATGTTCTGCGTACTTTATGTTTTCGCTTATTTGTCATTTTTACTTATTTTTATTTTAATGAAATACTGCAATATATTTTACATTTACATTTTGATATGTTATATTTGTATAATATTTTTTATTTACACACACGCACATTTGTCAAAAAGGCTACGTAAACTACAGACCTGCTACTTAAACAGTGGTACTAATCTATAGAAATTAAAATTATATCGTGTAGAGATTTTCTTTGGTACCAACATTATCCCCTCCACTTTTCGGGAAATTGTCGCCTAACCCATATTTTCACTACGTTTAGTCATAAAATTCTTTTGTTGGAAATGAACAGAGCAAATAACGTCCAATACTATCTATTTTTTTATGACATTTTTTGATGCAATAAGATACTGGCATTGTTGGTTTTACGACCGTAGCTTGGTTTACATCGTGCTTGATACGCGTACTAAATTGTAACTTTCTATTAGATAATCTTAATATCGACAATACATATCAACGGCGACGCATTCAATCAATACAATATGTTTTGTTGATGAGTATCATAGCAGCTTAATATACCGTTGTTTATATATAGCGTCGATATTAAGATTATCTAATAGAAAGTTACTATTTAGTACAAATATCAAATGCACGATGTAAACCAAGACAGTAATTTGATGGCCACGTTGACTCACATTGGGTGCTTTCCAATTATTTAACATATCCTGACACACACGTACACAAAACCAGTTTATATCACATATTATCTAAAATATCTTGTAAGATAATATGCAACCAATAAACTGGTTTTATGTAACACAGTGTACGCTGGAAAGCACCCCTTGTATCAGAGTTGCACAACTCAGTCGAGCCGACTAGTAGTAACGCTGCGATATTTCCGTCATCCCCACCACTGACCGCGCGCCTACCACTACATACGTACGCTTGGCTCCGTTTCATATGTTTAGTATCGGCGTGCTGTCGTCAAACATGAGATACCGTTCAGTAAATAAATAACTACAAGTGCGTAATGTGAATGAGAAGTTGTCACAAATAGTATGAAGCATTTGTACGTTTGAATCATTAGGTATAAATAAATATTTATACTTCCAATTATCTTGAAAATGTCTATTTTCTTTATCAATTTTTCGCCGCTGCATATTGAAAATTATGTAATAATTCCCGCAATGCGTACGTAAATACGAAATAAACGAGCTGTGTCAAGCTTCAAGCTGTGCCTTGAGCGAAAGACGAAACGGTCGATACACGGATCGACATTACTACCACTACTCTAGCGGCTGTCCCGCCAGCGCTTTAGACGAAAGTGGGGAGCGTTTCTCCGCTACGAATGAAGGAAGTGGAATAAAAGTAATAGCCAAGCGTAGCTACTAGGCTGCCAGTTGTGCAGCCCTGACATATACTATTCGCTATGCTATTCTAATGGCTCTTGCACACAGGACTCGATAATGCTTGCCGCGCGGCGGAAGTTTGCACGACAGCTAATCAATATGCTGCTTTCCGTAATAACCTTCTAGCTCCTAAAACAACATATTGATTGACTGTCGCGCGGACTCTGCCGCGCGGCAAACATTACCGCGTCCTGTATGTAGTAGCCCTATTCTGTAACTCGTTATTGGAGTTAACAACAGTTTCGTTATCGTTAACTTCAATAATGAGTTACAGAATAGAGCTACAAAAGCCATAACTCTACTCTACTCGGGAGCGTTTGGATTGACTACAGTACGATTGGACACCACCAATCGATGAAAAGATTATCTAGTGAATTATCAGATCGAACCAATCATTATAATCTGTGTCCAAAGGTGTATATCAGTTGGACAAGGGGCAATTGGACACAGTCCAATCACAAGTCGCTGTTTCAAGGGACCCTACAAATGTCTCTAAGTACACGGTGCTGTGATTGGCTGTGTCCAAATGCACCGTGTCCAAGTGCACCGCTCCCTGTGTCCAATCGTACCGTGGTCATTCTAGGGTACGTTCAGATTCCCTACCCGGGCGCACTCTGTTACTAGAAACACTATAGTATATGTTACATATACTATAGCACTTCTTGTATTAGAGTGCACTCGGGTAAGGGATCTGAACGCAGCCTTATTCGATTTATCGGACAGCATTGAGTTATCATGAATCATGAAAATACTAGATGCTTGTGACTATCATATTTTTCGGCTCTAGTGAAACTAACTTATACTAACTCCAACTCGAATTATCGTAAACATCCACTGTGTGCACACTACTAGACGATAGCCATTGGAGTGAGCGAAATACAAGAGTGAGATAAAAAGAGAGGGAGAGACGTTTCCGAACGCAGCATTATGGCTCCTGCACACAGGACGCGGTAATATTTGCCGCGCGGCGGAAATCCGCGCGACAGCCAATCAATATGTAGTTTTTCCGTAAGAGCTAGGTTATTACGGAAAACAGCTAATTGATTGGCTGTCACGCAAACTTTCGTCGCGCGGCAAGCATTACCGCGTCCTGTGTGCAGGAGCCATTAGTGTAGATACCTGTGAGTTTAGTATAGACATCTGCGTCTGTAACCAAAAGGGATGAGAGAGAGACACAGAAAGAGAAAGAGAGAGAGAGTTAATTTGTACAGAGATACTGAAGTAATTATATTTGATTTTCAGCGTAAATAAAGAATGTATTAATAATTATAATTCATGTCGAGTTTATTCGTAAATAAAAGATAAAAAACAATCAAATAAAAATCTAATCAATAGAATAATTTATAATGAAAGTGACGTTTTTCACTGAATCGGTAGCATGTTGTGCTGCACGAATTGGTACATTAAGTGGATTTGAAAGATTTCCTAATATTTTTTTCGAAACACCTCTACTTCTCATTTACACTAAGGTAAAAAGCAAATAAATTATAATTGCCTAAAGTAATGCATTTTTTTATGATAATCGTAAATTTTCTCAAACAGAATGTTATATGAAAAGAATATTACACAAATGTATGTAGTAGGATATAAAGTAATTTACAAAATATTTGATTTTTTATGAAGATACCAAGAACTCATATAAAAGTTACTTTGGATTTTTTACTTTTAAGAAATTAGCTATTGTCGTGTTAAACGTCTTATTATATATATTTTTACTTTTGTTTACATTGGAATTTTTTGTATTGGAATATTTTATTTTTTTTCACATTGGAATAATTTTTAGGGTGGCAGTGTACCACATTTAACAAAGGATGTATTTAAAATGGTAACTTCAGAGCAACATCTATTATCTGTCTCACTTAGTTCTACTATTTTAATGGCAGATAGTATTAAAGAACTCAATATTTCTTTTGCTGACTTTGTTGGCATGAAGGTATAGTATAAACGTAAATATTAATTGAGATAATGCATAATAGTTTATTCTATTATTGATTGTTTAACAATTTCCACTTGTTTCAGGACTACATCAATTTTTTATCGATTCATGATCCTGCGTATACTACTAATTCTGGTTTTCAGCAACTGGATTCCATCTCAATTTGGTCCAGAACAGGAAGATCTAGACTTACAGCTAATAAATATATGGAGCTTGTACAAAATTTGAAACCAGATCTGTATGTTGCTCTGTGCGATGGTGATACAAATATCAATAGCAGTGCAAAACGAGTCTCTAATGCTGTTAGTCGTAGCAGAACTTTAATGGAACAGTGTTTAAGTATACATCAGAGTTCAGATATATTGAAATCAACAGGAATTTTGGGTGCAGTCGAGGGTGGCTATAACTTGGAAGCTAGAAAAGAATCTGTTGATCATTTGAAAAGTATGCCTTTGACAGGATTCATAATAGATGGGCTACATAACAATGGACCAAGTGTGCAAAACATTCCATCTGAATTAGTTAAACATGTAGTGCAACATACCACTGTAAGTAATAATTTCTAAGATATAGGACTTGTTATAAGGAAATTTAAAATACTACTAATAATGCTATATCTTGTAGAACTTATTGCCTGCTGATAAAATAAGAGTATCAATGGGTTGTTGGAATCCAGCTACAGTACTCGATCTAGTTGAATTAGGAGTAGATGTATTCGACTCGTCTTATCCTTATGTAATTACTGAACAATCACAGGCTTTGGTTTTCATGTGTGATGACAATACTTGCGAAAATCTATGTGCTATATCAGTAGCAGAAAAAAGGTAATTTAGAATGCAATCAAATCTATATACTTTGTGTTATTCATGTTTTCATATACATATATATTTCCTTTCTTTAGATACAAAGATGACTTTTCTCCTATTTGTACAAACTGCACGTGTCTTACATGTCGGAATCATACAAGAGCATATCTTCATCATTTGAAACATACTCAAGAAATGCTTGGTTCGGTACTTTTAATGATGTACGTATTTGTGGATTTTAATTCAATCTAATTATATGCAATCAGCTAATGGTAATCTCGATTTCAGACACAACACTCACTACTATCTTGCATTCTTCACTGCCATACGCGATAGTTTAAAAAATGGAACATTTGGTCAACTTAAAACAAAAATTCACTTAAAGTATACAACCACCAACTTTAAATGAAAAATTGTATTAAATATGAAAAAAGTAATAAATTTTTACTTGTTTAAGTTGTTTGTATATTTATTAATAATATAATATATTTCTATTTGTCATCCCTATTTTTTTCTCTATATCTCTTTTTGTCTTTTCTCTCTCTCTCTCTCTCTCACATATATTTGTTTTATTTAAAGAGTTACATGATCCTGATGCAATTCGGGAAGTTGTAATATATAAGTTAATAGAAATTTTTTGTTATGTATGTCTATTAAGTACATTTAACAATATCTTTGTATAAAAAAACTAGATTTTATGGTGAATGTTAACATTATTTCAATTCTGTTCCACAAAAGAATCATGCTTTAATGGTATAACCATTCTGGTCTCAACAGGAGTGATCTGAAATCAGTAACAATACATTTTTTTTTATTCATTAGAATTATCGATTTTATCACAGTGTATTTTGAAAAAAATTATATTTCGCAAAACAGAAGTTACAAAAAATAAAATTCAATATTTCAAATAAAAAATTCGAAAATAAATAATGGTTTTTAAATTTGTCTTTTTAAAAGAGCCTTTTACATTTTTTAAAAAGTCCATGATAAAAAGATATATCCACAAAATAACATTTGCAAGCGATTAAGCTGGATATGGTATAACAAAGCAACACACATTTACTAAATTTTGTATGTATAAGAAATACGAAAAGGATAGCATGATTGTGTTAGTGATCGTCTCTACATTATCGAGATTGTCCGTTTTCGACTTCAGTATCTCCTTAGTAGAGATACTAAGTACTAAGTAAATAGAGGTACTTAGTAAAGATGCTAGTAGAGATACATGACAAAAAATGAATACGTCTATTTATAATTTTTACTACTACAAATCTTACCTAATTTTTACTCCAGTCAGGGTCTTCTCTTTCCTATCAGTAGTCATCTCTTAAATTTGATAAAATGCGCGGGCTATTCGGGCATGAAATTTGGATCGAGGTAGTTGTCACAATTATTAAAACTTTGTGGAAGATAATCAATATCATAACTTTTAGTATATGGTGGTGATTTTATTATAGGAATTAATTTATGATATGGATTGTGCGTATGATTTTCTATTCGTGCTACTGCACAATTACCACATAGATCAATTTTATCATGACAAACTGTACAATGCCATCTGGTACTTCTTATAAGTTCGTTACATATTGTACACTGCAAGAATATTGTTGGTAAATTTAACTATTTATACATATAACATTAATAAAAGAAGTTGTACATACTTTGTACTCATTTTTGTGTGTTGAAGGATCTTCCTTTTCTTCAGTCTTTAATAGATGTGAGAAATCTCTTGGTTTTAACTCAGAGATATCAACTGTCTTTTCATTTATTATATCTTCTCCCTGATATAATGAATATAATAATGTTAATAAATATAATTTGTATGTTGCATGAAAGAATGGTACAAGTACTTAAATACTCACATATTCTTCTGCAACAGACTGTTTTTTATTTTCATCAAATGTATCAAAAGAAATATCTTGATGTGGGAAAAATGTTGATCGTTTCATTAAGAAGTTATTGTTACGTTGTTTGTGGGTCAAACTTTTCCTGAAGTCTATTTTAACTTTAGGTCCTCTTCCCGGTATGGGTAAACCTGCTCTCAAAAGCTTGATAAAGTATTTTTGAACCCTACTGGATACCTGCTTAGGTGTTCGATTTCCTAGAACAAGAAATTGTTTCAATATTGCACTTGTAAGACTGCTTATTTTAAACTTACCCAATGCTTTGGCTATCTTAGTCCAACGTCTCATTTCGACATCCTCTGGTGGATACTCTATTAAAAGTTCTTCTAGCCGCTTTTGTTCCTCAAATGTCCATAATTGATTGAAAGTTTCAGGCTTGGTTGCATCAAAAGCACGGCCTCGGACAAGAATCTTCAAGGGAATATATTTGTTAGTAAATATTATTACTGCATATAAAATTACAGAATATTAAATTTTTATATATATAATATTATAGTATGTAATAGTACCTTTCCATTTTCTTCTTCATTCTTTATATGAGTCTGAGATATCACATTTCCATGTCGAGTCTGTGGTCTCATACGTATATCTGGAATTGCTATCTTATATTGCGACCAATTAATATAAGGTATCTCTGCAATCTTCTGTAGACCAGGTAGTTCTGGAAGATCACCAGTTTGCAACTGTGCCACAAATGATATTGGATCATTTATCGCCTTGGATTGTATGGACATGAGCTTGTCCAAATCTTGTATAGCTTGAGTCCTTTGCGCCTCAAGGATAACAATTGTTTTCACGAATTCACAATAATCCTTGTTACCTTTTAACGCCAAGTGATCGGATTCAAAGTAAAATTCATTTTCCTCATCTGAACACTTCATTTCTTCATCATTCATTTTCTGTTAATTAAAATTTGTTATAAGCATTAAATAAATTTATATAAATATATTTTATAGTTTTTATAAGTATATTATAAAAAATGCGTTTTCATATTATTAAAATACATGAAATATAAAATATATACATTTCTAAGTATTTCTTGTGTACTATACTTCAAGATTGAAAACCTCGTGTCTTTATTCCATATACTGAACCAGAGATAAGCCTGAGAGTGGCTACCGATCCGACTTCCGTGGACAGTGGAACTAGACTGTGACGTAGTCTTCCGCCACAAGCTGCTACGCGCGGCAGCACATCCGCGTGTCCGGAAGTACGTTACTATAGCTTTAAAAAAAGAATATCCCAATTTCCGCCTAGAGAATAAAGGCCGATTTGATATTCGTAACCGTTAACTTATGCTGTAATCCATAAGAAATGGACAAATCGCTTGACTATTCTTGTAATAATCGACTGTGATTGGTCCATTCCTTATAGATTATATCATAAGTTAACGGTTACGGCCATCATAAATCAGCTTTAACGCTTTATACACAATGCCAACCCTTATAGAAAAGTATCACTGGCTGTGATAAATTGGCCAGTAATAAATAGTAATTTTATTACTCGTACGAGTAATAAAATTATTGAACGACAGTAATTATCACTTATCAATATTAAATTTCTATAAGGGAAGCAACAAGCAATTAGAACAGGGAATAAGAATTCTTAATTTTCTGAGCGAATGAGCGAAATTTCTATATATTGGGCTGCAATTTTGAGATCGCCATGATTATTTTGAAAAAAACCACCGGTATATTTTTAAAGTAAAAGTACTTTGCACGTTTTATAGACTTGGTACCCTGAGAAAACAGTGTTTTGCAAAAAAAAATCTGAGATAATTATGAAAAAATACTGTAAAAGTTGTGATTTTTTAAATCTAAATCTTAACCCGGGAGTGGACGCGTTAACGGGACCAACGTTAGTGGGCGTGTATCGGTCATTTCGACCGAAATATATTTAAGCACATATATGTGTAATAATTAAGTAATAATTAATAAATTATCAATCTAATTATTAAAAGAAACATAATGATTGAAGGAAATAATTTTATTATGTCACTATTTCTTTTTTCCAATCTTTTTTCTCCTTACCATTTCTATATCTAATATGTTTAGAAAACATATTAAACTTATTATACAGATGTGAATATATTAAAAATAAAATTATAATATTTTTATTTTAACTGCATTAGTAAAAAATAACATTCTTTTAGTTTAATAAAATAAAATAAGAATTTCTTGCTTTTACTTTGATTAATTTAAACATTGATTTATTAAACTTAAAAATTTATTTGATAAATTTAGAAATAGAGAATAAATCTTCTTGATTTAATGGCAATATTAAAATTATCACATTATGTATTGTTTCAATAATTCAAATATTAATTTTAATAATATTGCTATTGAATTAAAAAAATATACTCCAATTACGCGTGCTGTTAAAAGTTTTATTGATTCAACAAAAAAAGAGAAAACCGTCCGTCCAACTACGATGTCGGAAAGAAAATAGACGTTCGGCGGCATATCGAGCGACGCTGACGCAGCAGAGATAAAAGACTAACCCAGTAAACACAAAATAACAGTAACATAACATCAATATAATATTAATATAATATAATATTAATATTAATATATGTTATCAATTATAATTTCCTACTCAACAATGTAACTGTTATAACACGCACGTTATATAACATTATTGAGTAGGAAATTGTAACATTGATGTTATGTTACTGTTACTTTATGTTAACTGGGACGTTAGTAGTGTTCTTTTATACCTAAAAACGTATCAAATTTCACATAGAAATAAGCACGTCTACGCCGTCTACTTCTCCATGCTATACGATAAAACATCAAAGAAAATTTAGGTAAAAACGAAAATACGATAATATCAATAGATTAGATGATATAAGTAGAAAACGAAAAAGTACGGGGAAATGACCGATACGCGCCCACTTCCGGGTTAAAAAAACTAATATTAAATAACATTTTTGAGTATTTTACAGTCCAGAATTGGAAAGAACACACCTAAAAATACTAGAGAAGCTTTTTCAAAAAAAAAAAATTATTGCATTTTCATTGAGTTATAGACGTTCGAAAACACTTAAAAAATTTTGTGTATTTGAACGTTAATGGATTAAAATCACTGAAATAGGGTGTCTCAGACATCCATGATGACCCTTTGTGAGAACGTAAAACGGATTGAGGTGAGCAAGAAAGTCCTGTGCCGTTTTGCGATATTCGCAATAGTTTTTGAGAAATTAATTATTTTGTCTCAGCTAATGAGAGCAGAGGAAGCGCCAGCCGAAAGAAAGATGTCTTCGGCCGACGCGCGACCGAAGCCATACACGCAAATCGCGCGACTCGCTGCGTCCCTCCGCTTATAGCTACGAGATATAGGCCTATATTCTGAATCCTCTTTTATCGATAAAAGTGTCTTAAATGTAGCTTCTCACCCAATCAGGTGACTCTTAAGCCTTTTTTAGAGGCACTTTTATAAATAAAAAAGGATTCAGAATATGGGCCATAGGCTGCGTTCCGAAATTCACTGCCAGTACTGGGCATCAATCATGAATCTTTTCACGTGAGTTTAATTTTACTATCGATCATATAACTTTTTTCTCTAGCATGAAATCGTGAAAAGTGAGCAATTTCTAAATATTTGTAATAGTTATTATAAACTTGTTTTATTTAATGCACATCTGTATTTATAATGCATAATATACTGTTGTAATCTTTTCTTTGTATATTTTATGCAAAATTCTTTATCATATAATTTCAATTTTAAAAAAGTATGCAACCATACAAAGTAAAATTCACTGAAGCAGTTGTCCACATTGTTTTGAATTGTGGAATACGCATGCGTAATATTACAATTTACATATTTGCGCATGATGATAGTATTATACTATTTTTATGGTTCCTGCACACAGGACGCGGTAATGCTTGCCGCGCGGCGGAAGTCCGCGCGACAGCCAATCAATATATTACTTTCCGTAATAACCTTCTAGCTCTTACGGAAAAACAAGCATCCTGTGTGCAGGAGCCATTAGCCATCAACATAGTAGGCTAAAACGTGAAAAGTAAGTGTGTGTATTTGTAGTATTTATATGGTAAAATAAAAATAATCTAGTGATTTCTTTGTTGGGTGTTAGGCCATGGATGCTTTCGAAATACCCAGAGTTGGGTCGAGTTGATATATAGTTTTACTATAGTATATGTATTAACTCCATCCAGCGCATTTGCATAGAACATAATTACATTAAAGTGAGTAAAATAATAGATTATAAATATTCTCATGTTTGCTTATAATATTTCTTCATGTTATATATTATTTTTTAGAATAAATGTAACACACAAACAAAAAATAAAATAATAAAATAATAAAATTAATTACAATAATATAATAATAATTATTATTACCTATATAATTCCTGAAATTGTTGTTCTGGGATATCAAAAGGATCTTGAGTATCTCTTAAAATTTTATGCATAATACGTAAATTCTCGTTTCTTTCGTTTTGTTCCTCATTAACTATCCACCATGCAGCAGCTATCGTAATTGATTAACTTATTATGAATATGGATATTACTTTTCACAGGAAATATCAATTTATATAAAAGTTTTCACTTTTTCGCACTAAAATTTTCACTTTTCCGCTTTACGTGAAAATTTTCACTTTTTCACGAATTCACCCTAGGTGAAAAGATACATGATCGACTCTCTGAAATTCTATAATATACGTAATAAACTATAGATTTTCAGTACACTGGCAGTGCATTTCGGAACGCAGCCATAATGAGGGCTTGATACACTGAACGTGTGCATGACATATCCGTGTGCCGAATCGACACTGAATCTAAGAGTGTGTTGCGGCTTCGTTGTTTCATCTCTACATACACGCAGAGCTACCACATGTGGGACCGAGTACGCGTAACTATAGTGTGTGCGGTGCAGCGCACACAAGCGAAGAACTGTGTATGTGTGGGCTGCCTGTCACGAACTATAGCGCTTGACGCTTCGGCCAGGCTTGGGTGATGGAAGAGTGCAGACGTACAAGCTGCCGTCTCTCTCCCGACCTATAGCTATAGCTAATACTGCAAACGGCGAGAATCATGCCTAGGCCTTTTTATTATATCTCGACGCTCGCGTGTTGCTTCTCACGTGTGCGTACTTTTATTATTTAACTAATTGTTACATTAAATGTTTTTTTACACGTAAAATGCACTCGTCAACAAAATTATCGCATAGGTTAATTTATGTCAAAATGTCGCACAATTTTTAATAAGCATAATACCGCGAAACATTATCGTATTTGAAAAAATTCTTTTTATTTCAAAAGTGAAGTCTGTACTTTAAAGAGCATATTAGTAAGATATTTCGAAATTATTCTCTCCCCTTTCCGCAGTCTTTTCACAAGTAAAGACGTGTTGTGTCTCCAAAAAATTGCACAATGTGACGTATCCTACGGGATGGAATAAATTTTTTTCGTAAATTTTATGATAACCATCGTAAAGTATAGTCTTTTCCCTATAATTAAAACAAAAAGCGGATTTGTGCGTTTTTATCGTTAATATCGACTAATACTCCTTAAAGTACAGACTTTACTCTTGAAATATTACAAAAAGATTTCAAATACGATGTTCCGCGGTATTATACTCATTTAAAATTGTGCGAAATTTCGACATGAATTAACCTATGCGATAATTTTGTTGACGAGTGTACATAAAGGAACTAAGGAAATAAAGAGCAGAAAGAGCGTTAATGATATAGAAATGATATAAATCTATTCTTGGCCAACATGTACA
>NW_022639482.1:2079196-2081284 GCF_010583005.1 Odontomachus brunneus | reverse complement strand
AGAGCAGAAAGAGTGTTAATGATACAGAAATGATATAAATCCATTCTTGGCCAACATGTACATATTGTCTTTAAAAAAGTATCGTTATTGATGTATAAAAATTGATTACTTTATGTAGAAAAATCGATTGACAAATAAAATGTAGTCTGTTTAGCAAAAAGTATTCTGTTAAAATACTTTTTATTTTACTAATAGCAAATTTCGTTGCCAGTAATGTCAGTGATCTTGCAGCAGAGATACATTTTGCAACCCGAGCACGCTAGCATTTTTCCCTCTCTAAACTCACACAAAACACTCGGTCTATGCATGTGACGACTTGTCACATAGACGAAAAATTCTCTGTGCATAAGTAAAAAAGGAAAAACGCTTGCGTGCCCAAAGCCCTAATTCTCGAAAATATATCGTATACGATATTTCATGAAAAGCTATTGTTCATGTAACGTATACTATAGCTTTTTACTAAATATCATATGCGATATATTTTCGAGAATCAGAACCCAGGTTTGAAATCAGTGGCATGTCTGACTACGTTTACACAGCAACGTTAATTCTGATTAGTAATTATCGTAGTTAGTGAATTCGCGAATCCAATTGTAGTACATTTTTAGATCTAAAAGAATATACCAATCCAAGAATTTATTAACTACGTTCGTTATTAATCCGAATTAACGTTGCCGTATAAACGTAGTCTCTGTCGCTCGCTTCAGTGTGTTATTTATAATATTTCAAGAGTAAAGTCTGTACTTTAAGGAACATTAGTTGGATTTTCAATTTATTCTCTTCCCTTCCCGCAGTTTTTTCACAAGTAAAAACGTGTAGCGTCTCCAAAAAAATTGCACAATGTATCCTACGGGGTAGAATAAATTTTTCCGTAAATTTCATGATAACTACCCTTATAGAAATATCATACTAAGAATCATTGATAATTACTTATTATCCAGTATTTTTAATACTGAAAATAGGTAGTTATCAATGATTTTTAGTATGATATTTCTATAAGGGTATCGTTAAGTATAGGCTTTCTTCCACAATTAAAAAAAAGCGGATTTGTACAATTTTTTTTTCGCACAGTTTTTTGCGACATATCAAAGTTAGCTATGAATTTTTTTTAAATCGCTTAATTGACGCATTCTACTGGAATGAATTCTTCTCACAAATTTTACGATAACCATTGTAAAATATGAACGTTTCTTTGCAAATAAGAAAATTAAGAAGAAGTGTGCATGACTTTGTTCCGCGGCATATCAAATGTACCGAAATGCATATGAATTTTTAATCAGTTACCGTTAGCATTAACATTATCGATGCGTACCACGGGGAGGTTGCTGGTCGGGTCTTGCGCATTATATGTGTGTGTGTGTGTGTGCACGTCACAATACTGATTAAAAATGTATAGGTAACTTTGATACACCGTACAACATCGCGGAAGAAATGTATATCTCTTCTTTATTTTTTTATTTGTAAGGAAACGCTGATATTTTAGAATGATTATCGTCAGATTTGTGAAAAAAATTCATTCCACTCAATAGAGTGCGTCAAATGAAGTGATAACAAAAATGTATAGGTAATTTTGATGTTTTTTTCGCAACTTCACGAAAAAACGCACAAATCCGCTTTTTGTCTTAATTATAGGGAAAAGACTATACTTTACGATGGTTATCATAAAATTTACGAAAAAAATTTATTCCATCCCGTAGGATACGTCACATTTGTGCCATTTTTTGGAGACGCAACACGTCTTTACTTGTGAAAAGACTGCGGAAAGGGGAGAGAATAATTTCAAAATATCTGACTAATAAAGTACAGACTCCACTACAGTACAGGCTCCTTAAAGTACAGACTTCACTTTTAAAATAAAAAAAATGTTTTCAAATACGATGTTTCGAGGTATTATGCTTATTAAAAATTGTGCGACATTTCGACATAAATTAACCTGTGCGATAATTTTGTTGACGAGTGTATGTGTAAAAAAACATTCCATTTAATGTAAGAATTAATTAAATAGTAAAAGTACGCACACGTGAGAAGCAACACGCGAGCGTCGAGATATAATAAAAAGGCCTAGGCATGATTCTCGCCGCTTGCAGT
>NW_022639482.1:2046706-2075679 GCF_010583005.1 Odontomachus brunneus | reverse complement strand
TAAATATCATATGCGATATATTTTCGAGAATCAGAACCCAGGTTTGAAATCAGTGGCATGTCTGACTACGTTTACACAGCAACGTTAATTCTGATTAGTAATTATCGTAGTTAGTGAATTCGCGAATCCAATTGTAGTACATTTTTAGATCTAAAAGAATATACCAATCCAAGAATTTATTAACTACGTTCGTTATTAATCCGAATTAACGTTGCCGTATAAACGTAGTCTCTGTCGCTCGCTTCAGTGTGTTATTTATAATATTTCAAGAGTAAAGTCTGTACTTTAAGGAACATTAGTTGGATTTTCAATTTATTCTCTTCCCTTCCCGCAGTTTTTTCACAAGTAAAAACGTGTAGCGTCTCCAAAAAAATTGCACAATGTATCCTACGGGGTAGAATAAATTTTTCCGTAAATTTCATGATAACTACCCTTATAGAAATATCATACTAAGAATCATTGATAATTACTTATTATCCAGTATTTTTAATACTGAAAATAGGTAGTTATCAATGATTTTTAGTATGATATTTCTATAAGGGTATCGTTAAGTATAGGCTTTCTTCCACAATTAAAAAAAAGCGGATTTGTACAATTTTTTTTTCGCACAGTTTTTTGCGACATATCAAAGTTAGCTATGAATTTTTTTTAAATCGCTTAATTGACGCATTCTACTGGAATGAATTCTTCTCACAAATTTTACGATAACCATTGTAAAATATGAACGTTTCTTTGCAAATAAGAAAATTAAGAAGAAGTGTGCATGACTTTGTTCCGCGGCATATCAAATGTACCGAAATGCATATGAATTTTTAATCAGTTACCGTTAGCATTAACATTATCGATGCGTACCACGGGGAGGTTGCTGGTCGGGTCTTGCGCATTATATGTGTGTGTGTGTGTGTGCACGTCACAATACTGATTAAAAATGTATAGGTAACTTTGATACACCGTACAACATCGCGGAAGAAATGTATATCTCTTCTTTATTTTTTTATTTGTAAGGAAACGCTGATATTTTAGAATGATTATCGTCAGATTTGTGAAAAAAATTCATTCCACTCAATAGAGTGCGTCAAATGAAGTGATAACAAAAATGTATAGGTAATTTTGATGTTTTTTTCGCAACTTCACGAAAAAACGCACAAATCCGCTTTTTGTCTTAATTATAGGGAAAAGACTATACTTTACGATGGTTATCATAAAATTTACGAAAAAAATTTATTCCATCCCGTAGGATACGTCACATTTGTGCCATTTTTTGGAGACGCAACACGTCTTTACTTGTGAAAAGACTGCGGAAAGGGGAGAGAATAATTTCAAAATATCTGACTAATAAAGTACAGACTCCACTACAGTACAGGCTCCTTAAAGTACAGACTTCACTTTTAAAATAAAAAAAATGTTTTCAAATACGATGTTTCGAGGTATTATGCTTATTAAAAATTGTGCGACATTTCGACATAAATTAACCTGTGCGATAATTTTGTTGACGAGTGTATGTGTAAAAAAACATTCCATTTAATGTAAGAATTAATTAAATAGTAAAAGTACGCACACGTGAGAAGCAACACGCGAGCGTCGAGATATAATAAAAAGGCCTAGGCATGATTCTCGCCGCTTGCAGTATTAGCTATAGCTATAAGTCGGGAGAGAGACGGCAGCTTGTACGTCTGCACTCTTCCACCGCCCGAGCCTAAAACGCGCGCTGCCTCCTGAGAACTGCGGGATGAGAAAAAGATCCTTGTTATTCCTTGTTTCCTCTGTTATACTTGTCTGATTCATAGTATAGTCAAGAATTGGGAGAATGTTACATTATACAATCATAATTATGTATGAAATTTGTCCATACATGTTAATACATGTTATATATATATAATCATATATATACATATATATATATAGAAAAAATTACTCGGATACATTATTGTATTCCTGTGCAAAAAAAATTAAATACTCAGATATTAACATTTTAGCAATAATAATGTTGGCTTTAGTGCTATGTGGGGATAAATTGTTTTATTAAATGTCAGATGTTCCGAAAAATGTTGAAAAAAAATATATATCAACCTGTCCGTAATTATACGATTATGTACGGAAAGAACTATATAAAAGTACATAGAAAGTATTTCTCTTTAGAAAGTGATTTTTTTTAATACATATATATTAGAACTGTGAGAAATAATATTCGATTAGAGAATCGATATGACAGAAAAATTTACTTTTAAGTCGATTATACTTGGATTTTAGAATAAAAATTCTGTATAGTCTTAATGAATATCTTACACACACACATAATTTGTATTAATATTCAACAAAATCTTAAACTATGAAATAATTTTAGATAATTGTACGGTTGAATAAAATTTGATTATTTCGTATTTACAGCCACTATAGATACCTATTATTCGTAATGCTTAATAACAAGTAGACTAAGTCACTGCGCTGCAAAAATTGGAGGATAGTTTCTTTTCGTTTCAGAAAAAATTGTATCCACGTTAGATGAGTCCGAAACTTTCAAATAAACAATTGCAAATATTGGACATCGGAACGAACATGTTTCATTAAAATGATTATATGCTTATTTTATAAGTGCAATAAAAATTGTGCTATTAAATGACCTTACAGAAAAAAGTGAATGTCAATTGATATATGTACTGCGAAATATTACGACATGACAATTTAATCCTTGAGTTCTGTTAGAGTAAACTGGAATTATAAAAATGCAATATGTAATTGTGCTAGTATTACCCCGAAAAAAATAGTAATAATAATTTGCTTTTGAAAAAATATTCTTCTCACCTCGCAGTAGTTTGCTAATTTACAAAAAATTATTTTCATCAATAAGAGAACAGGAATAATTATTGCTCGATAATAATAGGTGTCATCCAATATATGTCTTCAAGGGATAATTTATCATCATTGCAAAATTCCTGTATCCGAATCTCATTCATAGCGATTTTTTGCTGTAATATTGTATTTCTATTTTTATACTAGGAGCAAAATATATAAATCTTTTCTTGCATTGAACATTAAAGTACAAATCATTTTTTGCCACTGTCCATATTCAATATATTTTATGGAATAAGTAGAGAACTTTCTTCTCATTAATGTAGAATTGTTAAAATGGAAGTTTTTCCGACGTATCCTGCCAGTTCACACTCGTACTCTGCAATATCATTAAATTTCAATGTTAGTGCAAAAATAAATTGACATGTTTTTATGCAAACGTCGTAATTCAATCCAAGTTTACAAGTGGAGAAGCAACACAAAGTAGGAAATGATTAAAATGAGAATAGATCTTTATATAGCAAAATGAAGTCTATTTTTTAGCTGCATTTCTTTCTAATCCTCCTCTTCTCTCTTTCTCCCTCTAAATAAATTTGTATTTCATGTAAATAAGTTAACATTGTAGAAAATATAACACTACAGTGTTAAAACAAATAGATTTATATATGCATAATTCAATAAGGTTGTGCGATAAAACTTGAAAATTTATTATTATTTTATAATCTTACGGTAAAATTATGTGTAGAATAATCGAGGAGGATGAGAGGAAAAGAGAAGGAATATGAAGGAGAACAAACAACTGAAACGTGCGTTTATATAAAAAAGCAAGTATATGTACATAACTGCTTACACAAAATGTTTTACGTCGCCTACGAAATGCAGCTTAGGTCGAAGATTAAAATTCAAAACATGTACATGCTGTCTTCGTGCGACATTTAGAGATCACCTAACACTGCGAAATGGTACAATCGAGTGTGTGTATGTGTGTGTGTATTTTTGTATAATTTATATTTGTCGCGCATTTATGGATAAACTGTATATGTATATGTCTGTGGTCTCAGGCAGTTTTTTCATTTTTACAATTGAGATATTCTCTCGTTCATGATTTGTTCAGATTTCATGTAAATAAATACTAACTTTCCTCACGTGTGTGCACGCGCACGTAAGTTTTCAATTTCCACAACCTATGCGAAAAATACTGTCGTCGGTCAACAATGTTTCGATTCAAGTTCTTATACAGTACCTTTTCGTACATCGTGACATTCTGTACATCCTGTAGGATCTTGATGAATACGACTTATCTCAGCAACCTGACTTGATCTCGTGCTGAACAAAATAAAGGAAGAAATAAAATAACAGATGATTTCTTCGTAAAAGTATCGTAATTAGTTGAAGACGATATGTTAAAAAAATTCGATGAGTTTTCAACGTTATTCCCTTCGCAATATTTATAAGACAAACAATGTGAAACTAAATTTTATGCGATATACAAAGGGCGGAAATAATTTTTACTATCAGGCAAAAAATATTTAGTATAAAGCACAGTGTAACTTAAAAGGATCGTACAATTCAATCAGTCAAACGTACATAACTTCCGTAATTAGAACAAGAATAACATACAAGTTGCAAAAAAAATCATCTTTGCCAAGACAGCGTTTGGCCTCATGTCGGTAGAAGGTGAGTGTCACCGCAATAGAAATCTTATGCTAGTCAGGTCCACATCATGTAATGATGCACGTCATGTACACATACTTTTGTGTAAAATTAATCCTCACTAATCGCAAGTATTTTTGCCCACAATTGCGGTTCGCTCGCAAACGATGGTTTCTATGTGCATTAGTAACAGAACCGGATTGCACTGAACAATAATACGTGCGAGTACCACATGAGGCCTTTTCATGATGTTGCTACGGCCTCGGT
This sequence comes from Odontomachus brunneus, assembly GCF_010583005.1. Lineage (NCBI taxonomy): Eukaryota > Metazoa > Arthropoda > Insecta > Hymenoptera > Formicidae > Odontomachus > Odontomachus brunneus. The sequence goes on along the minus strand of NW_022639482.1, from coordinate 2,070,969 downwards.
TTCCGATTTCTCCTCCACCAGCTTCACATCTGTCACATGTAGGTTGTGCTCGCTTTTTGCTGCGAACTTGATGACGGCCTGCGTCGATACTTGAGTGGTGTGTCGTAAGTCTAAATGTTTCAATGCTTTACATTGTTCCAGGTGATCCAAGGTAGTTTCAGTAAGTAGTCTGCAGCTGGCTAGGTTTAACGATGTCAAGTTTGGCAGCTTCTGTGTTGCTAGTTGCGCCACACCCAAGTCAGTAAGCCTACCGCATGAGGACAAGTCTAAACTTTCGAGGCACGGCAGATGCTCGACTATGTATCTAGTCCCGAGATCAGTAATATCGCATCCGGCTAGGAACAAATGTTTGAGGTGCTTCAGTCGCGACGTCTTGTCGATGAGACCAGGTCGCGAATCCGTTGGTGGACTCAGAACCTCGTTTAGATTAGCATCGTTTAATCCGGTAACGTAACTCAGATCCAACATCGTTAAAGGTGGACAGCAACAGGTTCTCAAACCGCCAATTGCAGTCCAGGCGCAACCTTGAAGAGATAATGTTCGTAATTGCGGTAGTCTGGTTAGTAACCAAATCAACTGCTTTTTGTTAATGTTGGTCCAATCGAGTTTAAGATTCTCCGGTTGTCTGCGTACAATGAAAGTCAAATGCAAAGGTTCCAAGCGGATGTGTGACATATCGAGTTTCTTCCATAGACTGGAATCTATGCTATATCTTGCCCAGGTACGACAGACCAAGGCACAATTAAACAGATCTCTTACGCTAAGGTATCGAAAAACCGAAAGCGTCACTGTCTTATCGTACGCCAGATTTGATACGTCTTCATCCGATCTCGGAATAGGTGGTGGTGGCGCAGGTCTAACTACTACGTGCGGCCTGATTAGATTTCTGCTGGTTCCGGCGATCAATTGCATTGCCAAGTGGTTGCGCATAATTGTTCTTCGTTCATTATCAGCTGCTTCTGCGGGGGAATCGTTTACCTGAAGCATAAACAACGTGGAATTTATACATCAAAATAATGATAACTTTTAGAAGTACTACCTTGAGATCCAGTTGTAAATACATAATTGAGAACACACATCAAAAACACAAACAAATTATTTAACTAAAATACAAACTGCAACTTTTTTGTAAAAGTTCATTCACCTCCTCCATCCTTGGTTGTTTATTCGGTGTTGTAGCTCGTTCAGAATCCGAGGTTGGTGCCGATGATCCTGCGCTCGATACTGACAGCTTCCGCGAGCGAGATTTTGGTTGACGGGGCCGATAATCAAGATTTCGACCCCGTTCACAACACTCAGGACACTCCCAACTATTCGGTACATCGTCATTAACTGTTGTTATCTCTTCGAAATTCAGACCTATACATTCTGGATGTACGATATCGAAGCATATCGAACATTCCATTAACTTCGATGGTATATTGGGAATTGGTTTACCTGTAATTGTTATTTTAGATATTCGTACATATTACTATCATACTCTGTCACAAGAAGACAACACACAGTAATATTGTTAAGCAACATGATTATAATGTGATATAACACTAATTTGAAACTAATAGAAAAAACTTATATATTGGACAATACAAAGTATAAACAATAGGGGCCAATAATTGTTAGTGGTATAATAATATAATTTAAAAACTTCTTTTTTAGCATGTATAATAAATCATTTAATTATGAAACAATTGTGTGTATGTGTGTGTGTGTGTATATATATATAACTCTATATTTAATATTTGACTTGTATTCGTATAACTGAATTTTAAGTGGAAGTAAAATTTAAATAATAAGAATTCTAAGAATATATAGAAATATGTTATCTAAAAAATTGGTTGGATCATGCATTAAATACTTGTATGCAGATTATTTTTATAATCTATTAAAACACTCGTTAATTCTTTGTCAAAGTTAAAAATTGCGAATTATTAAGTTTCATTGCTAAAGCAATAGAAAGCAACAGTAATTATTATAAATACACAATATATATGAGATATAATATACAGAATATATTATAAGTTACTTAACAATGCGGATATCAATGATGAAAGAAATTAAAGAGAAAAATTATTAAATATTAAATAAATTGTATCTTTTAACCAAATAATGCAATTTTTTATGCAGTAGTATATGCTAAAGTTTTATACTTAGAAATACAAATATTTCATATTTACATATTTTCATCTAACTAAATAATGCAATTTTTTATGCAGTAGTGTATGTCAAAATTTTATATTTAGAAATACAAATATTTCATAATTACAAAAAGAATTTGTAGACTTGGATATAATTGAAAATTGTAGAATAAAATTAACAAAAGCTATATGCGATTTTGCAAAATATGTATATATAGTGGTACAATAACAAAATAAAATAAAATAAAATAAAAATGAAAAGCATTTAAGCAAACATATATGTTCAATTCATTATAAATTATACATACCCATTAACGGTGCTGGTGGTTGTCTCCAACCGTCCAATTGACAGATTTTGCAAGCTGATGTAACCGGCAACATAGGCCTCAGGCATTGGCGCATCAGGCATGTTTGTTTAGCGCGACCAGTTCCACCGAATTTTACCATGTCTTGACAGTAGACGCACTCTCGACAATCCTGCCTGGTGCAAGCTTCGCATTTCTTACATCTGGTGCGTCTTCTACGCGGAAACGCTCTCTCGGACTTCTCTGATGGGAGCCTTGGTATCTTTACAAAACCTTTCCGCGCCACTCTTAGCCGTTCCTATCATAGAAATAAAGCAGTGAGATTAAAATTGGCAAATCTGGATTTATTTCATGTATGGTTTTGCAGGTGATGAACATACCCTGTCGGCAATAGTGAGTGGTGGTGGCGGTGGTAATACAGCATTTCCTGTTACAGCAGCTTCGGGATTGTCGTGTCGATGTTTCTCCACCAAACAGCGCACGTCATGGATCAAGGCAACAGGGTCGCGTATGAGTTCCGGCACATTTTTCTTCGTTGACGGCAAAGAATGTAGATACATAACTATTGCTTTCAAACCATGTAATTCAAATGGAGTTATGTGTAAGTGCTGATGCTGTGATGGTACTGAATGTTGTTTCTGCGATTCAGCTATTTCTAGGTGACTTCTGCCCAAGAGCACATGCACATATCGTTCGAGAACATACCTGCAAAAATGAATGTAATTATCATACATACAAAAATAACACATTAGATCATGTACATAACAATATCGATGTTTATGTTAAGAGGATGCAAGAATGTATATGAGATAGAAGAAATATTATATATAAATATATTATTATTTAATATATTATTTTATATATTATTTTTTTGTATAAAATTATATAAAATATATTTTATAATTTTTTTAATATATAACTTTATACAAAGAAAAAATATATAAAATATCAATTTTAGTATAAATAAAATATATATTTGATAAATTTCTTTATATTCAAATTCTAAAATATATTATTGACTCACCATAACATTTCTGTGAAGAATGGATAGCGGAACTTCTGCGGCACTTTGGTGTGTTCTTCTACTTGTGCCACTTTCAATTGTTTTTCTATGCCAAAGCTGTGCAGAAAGTTTCCACCAAATACTAGAGAATCCTGAGGAGTGTATACAGCATGAATCCAACCAGTTGGTATAAACAATGTCATACCAGCTGTTAGAGTTATTCTGCCGCATCGGTCTACCATATCACCAAAGAATACATCAGATTGTTTGCCACTTAACACCCATTCTTGATAGAGTGCCAGGTTCTTCTCAGTCGGTGGTATTAGCCAAAAAATTTTACCACCACGCAGAATATGATACCATACACTAGTACCACCAAAGTCGACATGAAAATCAGTATAACATCCCTTCACTGACATCAAACAGTACTTCTGTACTTTTGGATACATCATGTCTTCTAGAAGGTTAGTTGATTCCACCTGAGCATCTTTCAAGTGTCTTGGCCATACCACATCTACCCAATCAACTTGCCGTACTAGTGCAGGTGACTGTACGTAATTCTCTAACTTGGTATGACTAAATTCTAAGGAGATCACATTCAATAGTCGCTCTTTGTTGGGATCCTCGTAATATTTTTGCCAATCCTTCATCGTCATGTCTTCATTCTTCTGAGTATTAACATCCATTACATCCAGTATTCTCTTCGAACCTGTATAGATTTAAAAATGTTATTAATACCTAATGAACACTTTTCTGCTCTTTCACACGAAACTTACCAACACATGTTCTCACATCATTGACTGAAAAATTGGTGCTGGGCACACGCAGCCCCAATCCTGACATCTCTTTGAACAGCAATGGTATTTGTAGCCCATGCTTTTGTAGGTACGCCAAGTTCAAATCAGAGCCATTCATCTCTCGGAAGAGGCCGCTGAAGTTGCTCAGGTCGTACCTTTCACACTCGATCTTCTCATCGAGCTGGAACGTCCTACGACCCTCGATCTCCTCGTCGCCGAGAGTCCAGTCGTCGGTGTATAGCTTTTTAGTTCTTTCACGCTGTAAGTAAGATCCAGGTTACAAAGAACAATATCGACACGGGGAATTCTCGGCTCGACGGAACGGCGTCGTCGTCGCAGCTGTCGCTGCCGCTGTCGCCGCCGTCGCCGTCGCCGTCAATGAACACGCGGTTGGTTTGTTTACCAATTGCCGCCTCTTCGGCAACGCAGAGGACTCATCGGCCATTGCGAACACGCTGTCAGAAACGTATCACCGGTAATTCATGTGGGGGACACTCACTGACACGTTGCCGCACGAAAATAAACGGAGGCCTGGCCAATCTTTCTGTTTAACGGCCCAGTACCTCGTTTATTATTTACATTTCGCACACAATGTGTCCGTAATGTGAACGCACGCACGATCGCACTCCCGCGACGAGATGCGACAAAACGGCACGTAGCTCACAAGTATAGACTGCGCCCTCTTAAGAGAGTGTTGAAGAGAGAGCGTGGAAGGATAGCTATAGTCTATCTTCTAATGTCTACTGCCATGTTATCTCCGTCGCACCAAAGGAAAAGAAAGATTCAAAAATCAAGCTGAACAAAGATAGATTGGTCGTGACTATCTCTTTCCAAGAGTCTTTATGATCTTCAGGTCTTCGCGGTTTTTTGTACAGACCGAAAAGTATTAACCCGCGCGCGCCAAAGTTAAATTCCGCATATATATGTGTTAGCCAATAAGTGATCCTTTGTCCACAACGTTGCTTTAATCTTTAAGCCGTAACAAAATGACCAACTACAGTCGATTATTTTAAAAATAATCAATTTCTGACCAACTGACTTTCGTGCATTTGTCATACTAAAATCGTTAATACCGCGAATATCAGAACAATTTCCGGCAATTTGGCATCGTATTACGCCATTGTTGTAATGCAAATGAGTGGGTTATTGTGTTGGTTCACTGCATCAAACATTCGATACTTCGATTCGAGAATCTCAATCACTGCAACGTTCATTTGCGAAGTGGATCGCGACATGGTAGTTCAGAGTTTCGAGATCGTCCTGCATTTTTCATCATTTCGATTCGTCAAAGTCGAGTTTTGTACATGAATTATCGTCGCTGGAATTGCCGAGTGAAAGGTACGCGCGTTTATCGTAAAATTTGGTTAAGTAGTCGATGTATATGAACAGAATGAACCGTTGATAGTGCCGAATGAAATATACTCAGTTTTTTACATGGCGGTTAAGACCCACACAGCATAGAAGTTTCAAAAAGCTTTCAGAAAGATTTTAGGAAGATCTCAAAAAGGTTCAATGTTTTTGAAACCTTTCTGAAACTTTTGTGCTGTGGGGAGTTAAAATCTTCAGATCGCAACTCGACGTTTTGCCGAATGAGTATCCCACACGCGAATTATCGTCGTCGGAAGTGCCGAATGTAAATTTTGCACCTCTTAAGTAAGCAAAATATCGTTAAATAGCTGTAGACAAGAGCCGTCTCGCGAGATAGACCGTTGGGAGAGCTGAAAAAAAATCATGCGTTCGTTACATTCATTACGAGAGTGATTCAGTATTCGAGAAAGAGAAAGATCCCAGCAAATACAATAACATAACAGTTACATCGTCATAATATAACGGAATGTAACGTGCAATATAACATGTTTGTTATATGTAACATACACATTAGTTATAATTTCTCACTCAAACAATATTGCAACTATATAACAGAAATATAACATGTTACTAAAATGTTATATAGCTGTTATATATATTGCTGAAATATTATATAGCTGGAATAAATTATTATTTCCCAGCAATTATAGGTATTTAATTGTACGCAAAAATTATAAGCTATCTCATATATCACTTAATTTGTAAAAATATTATAATTATATATTTTGTATTAAAAATATTTTTACTAAAGGTGATAACATAAAAGTATCTTGCCATTCTAAATTAATTAGCTCCCAAATAAACCAAGATTCCTAGAATCATCCTAGAGCTATTCTAGGCGTTAAGTGTCTCAATATGTTCTCAGGCATTTTATGCTATTGGAGTTATTTTCATTTATTTATTTTCATTTTTCTGTACATATTCAAACCCTGACAGCACTGGACGTGGCGAGCACATCGTTATGACGTAATAACGTCGTAACGACGTGCTTGTAACGTTCTTGGCACGTCTGTGCAGACAGAGGATGGAAAGGATTACTATTGTAAAAGTAATTTTTATTATCAAAAAGTGTATCACTTCTTTTTACTATAAAAGTGAACTCCATAGTAGTGCAGTCTTATGATCATCGTTCTTATACAAGATACCTCACATTCTCCTCCGGGCATTTTGTGGGGACATAGAACAGGTTGAGGTGAACATAAAAGTCCTATATCGTTTTGCGATATTTGCAATAATTATCGAGATATTAATTGTAGAAAACTTGTAAATAATCATGCAGAATATGGTAAATGAGTTATAGTAGCGACGACTGCCGTCGTGTACTTATACTTTAGGTTAAATTGAACAAAAAAGTCTTTTATTTCAAATTAAGATTTAAAATTTATCATTTTCCAAATAATCACATAGATTTTTAATTATTAATTAAAGAAGATTATTGCACGATTTTGCGTGATAATGCACGCATTTTCTTTAATTAATAATTAAAAATCTATGTGATTATTTGCAAAATGTAGAGGACTTTTTTGTTCAATTTGACCTAAAGTATAAGTACACGACGGCAGTCGTCGCTATTATAATTCATTTACCATATTCTGCATGATTATTTACAAGTTTTCTACAATTAATATCTCGATAATTATTGCGAATATCACAAAACGGTATAGGACTTTTATGTTCACCTCAACCTTCTACGTCCCCACAGAATGCCCAGAGGAGAGTGAGACACCCTGTATATTTAATGCATCATATTTTACGTACGAGAAAGACACGAGAAAACGGAAGCCATCTAGTGAATGATCTGATCTTTAGATATAAGAATGCTATATAATATAGATGTAATGCAAATAAATGCTTGTTGTATAACATATTATATTGTAGTTATGTTGATGTTATATAATTATAACCTGTAAATAACAGAGAATTATAACAGTTCTAAAACACAGATTGCAGTTATAAAAGAAAATTATGTAACTTTAACATTAATAACGTATAATATCCGTTATATTACGTGTTACTTCTATGTTATATAATATTTATATTCTGTGTTTGCTGGGGAGAATAGCTGCCATCTACGTTTTCGACTCGCCAAAGAAAAAGTTGGCGAGTGTCATTAGAGCTAAGGTTGGAACTGATAATGCGTCTATGAACTTATATCCCACATAGGAGGAACGTCCCAAATATATCATAAGGATATCTTGAAGATATCGCATATCCCAAATATATCTTTAGGATATCCCTGTGATATATTTTGGACACCTCTGCTGTGTGGGTACGTATCTTGCATATATTTTATTTGCAATTTTAGATGTAAGGTTAAGACTGTGGTTTCTCCAAAATATAGGAGGAAAATTGCTTACAAGTATATTGCTTAGAATTAAGAATAAAATTGAAACCAGTGTAGAGAATATGAGAAAACATATTGTTGTATTTTATAAGCTAGTGGTAGGCATTACAAATCTTTTTTGTAATATGCTGACATTCATATCTATAATCAAATGTTAATTCTCTCTAAGTGATGTTAACTTTAAGCCTAGACAATATGCTTTAAATGTAACATTTGCGCGCGCTGTATGATTTTTATTATTTCCTCATTCAAATAATTATACTCTTAGGACAGTCGATAATATCAATCCTCTTCAATTATCGTGGGCTCCAATGGTAGTCAGGAAATTTTTATTTAGATTATCGACGCGGTTTGTTGATAATCGGTTGAGCCTACTGTCGCTAGGTGCCACTTGGCCTCCAACGCTTCAAAATTAGGAAATGGCGACTACGATGGAGATCGACGACGACGAATGTGACCTGCCAACTTCCAGTAGCGGGAAAGGCGAGAAAAAGCGTTTTGAGGTGAAAAAAGTAAGTGAAAACACATAAATTGATTATACGAAACTGATTGTACTTATAATTATCTCTCGCCATACAAGTGTCGTTTTCCTAACCTTATTCACGCTTTGTCACGTTCCCTGTGTGTAACTCTGGTATATTGATATACTAGTGTATCTGTTATTCACGTGTTATTCACGTGTTTATTTATGTCTGTTTTAGTGGAACGCAGTAGCATTATGGGCATGGGGTAAGAAATCAAGTCAATTATTGGAATTATAAAACTATCAATATAGTATATATAATAGTATATATCATATAGGTTATGTATGTATAAGGCTATAGTTCCTAATATATTGCTTTTCACAGACATTGTTGTGGACAATTGTGCTATCTGCCGTAATCACATTATGGATCTGTGCATTGAGTGTCAAGCGAATCAAGCATCTGCTACAAGTGAGGAGTGCACAGTAGCTTGGGGTGTATGCAACGTACGTTGAATACTATTACTTCCAAGTTAATATTGTTATGACTAATATTCTGATTGATTCATTCCATAATCGTATGTCTTTCTTCAGCATGCTTTCCATTTTCATTGTATCTCACGTTGGCTGAAAACACGTCAAGTATGTCCACTTGACAATCGTGAATGGGAATTCCAGAAGTAAGTATATTTTGCTTAATTTATGTATAATGTAAGACTTATACTATATTGGTATATACAATTTATATGTTAGTTTTGATATAATTAATTCATACATGTAAAAGATAACAGTTTTATTGTTTCTGTTTATAGGTATGGTCACTAATTATACACTTGTGCAAGTTTAGTCAGTTGCATGATGGGATATAATTTTCAACTGGAGTATTCTTTTTTCACACGTCAAACATAATTACACTGAAGATCTGTGGATGAATAAAAAGAAAAACAGATACAAAAGAAAAATACAAAATCAATAGTTTGTGCATTGTCGAATTTACTACTCTTCTTGTTACTGGAACAAATATTTAAATGATAAGCATTCGACTAATTTACAAGTTTAATGTCATTAAATTATATGATTATCTAACTTATAGGCTGTAAGTCTTATAATAAATAAACATGTGATAAGATATATGGAATGATTTATTTTTATTGTTTTTTATTTGATTTGTTTTTTATTTGATTTTTTGTCTTTCTAAATGGCACATTATAAATTTCGTTAAATTTAAAAATATTGCGGAGTGTCAGATTATCTTTCAATACAAGTAATGTTTATTTGAGTTTGATATTTTACTTGTCACACGAGTTTGTGATATGTGGAGTAACTATTGAATAAAGAATTGAAGAATCTGAGTCTCAATATTTTTCGTTGAGAATTGCAAGAATTTTTTATTCGGTATTCAATCAATACTGGTATAAACTCGTCGTACAACACATATGTGCTTTAATGTCAATTATATGTACGTTTAATATAAAGATTACATATTTAAATATGGTATGAATCAATATTGCGCGCTATTTATCCGGATATTATTTGTTCTGTCACGATGGGGATCCTTTTAACCGTAACTTTGATTAATCCGATTATCAGATCTTTCAAAGATTTCGTCTAGTAAAAGTTTCGTCCCGTTCCAGTGACAAGGACGGGACGAAGCGAATACGGAAGGAGTGTGGGATGATAGCTACACACTTTTCACCTCTGAAAATCGCGTCCTCTCATTCGCTATAATATCTCTATACGATCCTTTCTTTTACTCTACAATTTTAATTTTAATGTGAGAGGATTTAGATAGGATTTTCATCAAAATTTGCACGAATTAGAATTTGTAAAATTTCCAACAAATCTTTATCTCTTTGTTCCGTTAATATAATTCACGTACCTTTTGTGAGTACTTATCATGGCTTATATGAAACATCGTACGTTGTACTTGATACGGTTCGCCGTAAGCCGTATTAATAGCAATGACATTTATTTAACATAGTTCGGTGTATATACGTCTTCATTACGCTCAAGGCGATTCCACAAATCCGCGCCGATGCGGATACGTAGCTCCTTAACGGGATATAACGGGCGCCCATCGTCGTCGTCCGTGACGTCACGTCACGAGGTCGATCGATCGCACCGAGATCATCTCTCGAATCCCTTTTCCAGTTCTAGGGCATTCAGGAGGAGGCTGGCATACGGCAGGCAATACTTATCAGACGGCCTGGAACCGGCTAGGTCCCGACAAGCCGGCTTCTAATCTGGGCATACAGCGAAAATTACATCTTCTCTCGGCATTGCGGGGGAGAGGAGTGGGAGAGCAGCCGGTCGACATCCGCCTAGAGAGAGCAACGGTAAGCTTCTTCCATCTCGATTCTTACTCTGCCTGTCTGCCGTCTACCTCTAGATCCCGTGCCTTATTCGGAGGATTCGCGCGCAGGATGAAAACAAAAAGAGAGGTAGAGTAGGGGGATAGAGAATGAGAGAAAGAGAGAGAGAGAGAGAGAGAAAGAGAGAAAGAGACACAGTTCGCGCACCTGCTCTAAGAAAGCTTATGAATAGTCAGACGTGGGAAGGGGGTAGGTCGGGGCGTTCGCACCCCTTCGAGAAAGGCGTGGAATCGATGGTGAATGCGTGGGTGAATCCCGGTAGGTCGATCGGTCTAATGATCAAATAGATCTTATATTAGTTTATGTCAGAGTTCAAACTAATTAGCGTTAAGAACGAAGCATGAGATATATATATTTTTCACGAGGAGATTTTTAGCCGGATAAAGCGATATTTTCGCAAGCACCACTTCGGGGAATTATCCCTTAAAATGTACACAGATGTCTGAATTTTCTTGGGCTGCCTCGAGATCCGAGAATGAGATACAAATAGAAATAGAATAGAAATTTCTAGACAGCAGTGATGCATAATACATCAGCAGCGTATATTACATTCAGATGTGAGATTCTTTGATTATTCAATATCGCGACTCTCATCGTTGTATTGTAACAAATACACGGATTTTTATTATTATGAAATAATGATAAGCTTCATTAGTTTTCTATTGGTTGTGTTTTATTCTCGTATGCAGCACTCGATCAGATTCGGCGTGTCTGAAAATATGGCACAGATACAAATAAAATTTTCTCAGTGTTCGCTCTTTAGTTTACTTTTTATATTACAGTGATATTAAAAATCACTTAAAGCTGATTTTATTCAGAATATTTAATTATAGTTTTTATTAAAGTTAAAAACTTCAAAATAGCTCCGTCACACAATAAATTAGTTTTGTCCGAAAAACTAGAGAGAGAACAGGATAACATCATATCGATATAATGAAAGATCTCGATAAATCCAAGATCAAGCGTTTATCTCGCAGCGAACAAATCAGAATCTGCTCTCCGACCTCGTCGCTACAGTTTCTTGTTGTTACACGAGGAATTTGCGAGTTTCGAGTGTGAAAACGCCTCCTCTAAACGCGACTACGGCACGCCGAGAGGAACATCACGGTGAAAGAGCGTCGATTTTTCGGCTCCGCGAATCTTGCTTGTCACAGCTCGTCGCGGCAGGTGCGTACATTCGCTCGTAATATTTACCTGGGCGCGAGAGATGGGATATAAATACGATTTTCATCCTCGACGACGACAGCGAGGGCGTTAGGGACGACGGGAGGGCGAAGGGTGTTGCGGAGGGAAGGATGATAGGGGGAGTAGGTCGCTGGCGCGGGGGTGCGGAGTTTAGCGAAGGCCTCATTTCCGGCGGAAACAGAGGTTCTCTCACCCCTGATAAAAGCCACCCCTGTCCCGCCGTCTCTCCCCGCTTGCCCTCCTTGTTTCAGTCCGATGACGACGGCGGCAAAGGCCAATCGAATTAAATACATTCCCGAGGATCGTCCAATCCAACGGTGGCTCTGCCGCGGTTTTTGTCTCGCGGTTCGTCTGTCCCAATGCGAACACCGTTCATCCCTTACTTCCCCTTAAATCTTAGTGTAAATCTACTTTCTAGAGGTAAATTTACTCTGGAAAGCCGGTTAAGGCTGTTAAGCTGTCGTCACTGCACTACACCTGAAGCCTGCTTCACTGAAATCCTTTAAGTTTCATCGTTACGTAGTCCCGTAACCGCTGACGCCTGTTAGTGAAAATAATTGTGCGATTCTTTCGATCTGTATATAATATTCGTGTCTGTGACAAATATGCGATAGCGTGAGAGAACCAACACATCATTTCAATTTATGATATTGAGATATTTTAACGTACGACTCGAGTCGAAATTTTGGTCCTAATCTGGCGAATTAATCTTACAAATTCCGTAGAACTTGAAGGACTAACAGAGAATCTCTCGAGATGTAACTCTATACAGATTGTTGACCTACTTTGATATTAGGAATAATTACATACTATTATTCTCCTTATGTTAAGGCTTAAAAGACTCATTTAAGAATTATTTAATTTATTTGATTATTTTAATATATTTTTATCTAAACTTAATGTTTATTCTTAATTTTAATGGGTATAATGAATTAATTGTGCAGTATATTAGACTGCGGATAAAATATGCAATTAGCAAATATTAAATATTTAATAAGTAATAAGTTTATTAATTATTAGTAATAATTAGTAAACAATAAATAAATAGATAATTAAAACAATCAACGTTCTTTTCTTATAATCCTTTTAGTATTTATCTTTTTTATCGAGCTTGGAAATTTTCATAACATCTAGAATTTGAAAAGAGATGAGGAAATTTGTTAGGCAGTAGTGTGTCCACACAATATGTATCCAATAAAGCTATGTACCAATAGAAATTTCAATTCAGATTCGTATAATAACGATTTACATAATAACAAAAAATTGCAATAGCATAAAATAATAAAGACTTAGATATAATAATAAGTGTAAACATGAAAAGAAAGCGTTAACAAATTCAAGATGGGACATATGGCCTACGGAGCTTTATTAGAGACGCAAATCAACGCTTGCTAAATTTGGAATATGTTCAAAATTTGGTCTCGGGCATTTACGATGCATGTCCCGATTTGCTTGAAAAGTCTGGAATATTTTAGTAACGTTGACTATTATGATCTCTCATTCAATATATGTTTACGTTTTCGACTGCCGGGCAACGACGGTTGCCGGGCCGATTGTTTTGGAAATTTCGTGCGTAACCGTGATTAGGTCATTACGTCTCGAGCCGGCGAGCGACGTACATATCACGGAGTACGTATAGCGACGCGTTTATTATTTTCGTCGGTCTTTAACCCTTTATTTGGCAGATACAAAAAGATTTAGGGAAAAACATTTTAGAATGTTTAAATGAAGTAAGCGACGTCTCCTTGGAATGCAATTATATTGTTTGCGATTTATCATCTTGAAAACATTTTCAACAACTTTTATCATCTAGTGGCAAAAGTCGAAATTATTGAGATACTGGCGGACAAACAGGTAATCAGATAGTTGCTCCAGAGCAATAGTGCTGAATAAATGCACGCTGCATTTATAGTTGTATGAGAAATCAACGTTACTTGAGAGAGATATTGTCAAATAAAGGGTTAAAATATTCAATCGTGTTTTTGTCGGCATCGCGTTAATTGATACGTATTTCTCCGTTCGGATTTCGTATCTCACGCGAGTGTCAGTGCATCGAGTGAGGAACAGGAAGTGAGTAATCAGGGCGGAGAAAGCTGGCACGCGGACAGCGATACATCATATATTTCCAGGTATGCCAAATTATACCGAGTGTTTCCGATTTTAACTGGTATTTGACGAACTTACCCAAAATAAGAAAATATTCCATAGTATCAGAGTATAGGAAATTGAAAAATTAAATTTAGAATTTAGTGTAAGTCTCTTGTCGACTTGCGTTTTTAATAATGCTCCTTAGTTCTTAAGCCGTAAGTCTCATATTGAATACGCCAATTTACTTTTGTTTAGTCTTGTTATTATAAATTTTTATTCATTTAAATTCAAGACTCTAACGCGCTAAATCGTGCGCTGCATTTTTAGAAACAAATCTCTGATTCGTAATTTCTTCCTCTTCACCCTTTAATTTTTAAGCAGTGAATGTATCATATATTCTTGAGGGAGAGAAAGAGTTTTAAAAATGTATTCGATGAGAATAATTTGTTTCTCAATCGTGTTGACCACCTGGAAAATGATCGGGTGCGAGATTTACGAAATCATTTACAACGTTTATCACAAGTTTCGCGTAACAGATAAAACTGATCGTCTTTTGAATTACCTCCGCTATATTCGCCCCATCGAACGCTCTGTTGGGGTAGTCGCGATTATCGTGCAGTACGTGAGAGGGCCAAGAATTTTCCACGTTGTATTATTTAAAAAAGCGTCCCCCGGTAGCTGCGCGAAGCCATCCATTATCCGTAGTCCCGATAAATCCCGGCGAGGCGTTCGGGCTCCTTGTGTTTGGCGGATATATCAAGGCTTCCTCGCCTCGTCGCCCCGCGCCAGGACATCGCCGTCGTCCTTTTCTACTTGTTTCTTCCTGCCTGCCTGCCTGCCTGCCTGCCTGCGCCGCAGACTTTCGAATCAGTCGAGATTGTCGATGCGATTCAGGGGCGGATGAGCGCACCGATAAATCGAGAGATTTCTCTTTCGGTCGCGTTACTCTCGAACGTTGTCGACTGTCGTTGTCTGAAAAGCAACGTGAATAATTGGACGAGATAATTAAGCGGTGAAGATTAGAAGGACGCGAACGATAACGACCGATGGAAAGTAAAAAAATAGATGTTGTTATATTCCAGGTAGCACACACACGTTTTAGAAATGTTTTGTAAACGTTAGAACTAAACGTTTCATAACCGTTTCCAAAACGTTTCATAATGTTTCTGAAACGTTTGTCATGAGTAAAATGTTCACTAAAAAAACGTTAGGTGAAATGTTATTTTTGCGAAAAAAATCGTTGAAGAGACGTTTTATGAGCGTTTTAAAACGTTTTATAAACGTTTCATAAATAAATTTTAAAAAGGTTTTTGTTAAAACGTTTCTTATTAGTGTTTTACGGTTCTGCAACTACACTGAGGGAAAAATTATCTTAAAATCAACAAATATTTCTTTGATGGGTGCCATTAACATATTTACTTAAATCTAAATTCTCTTTATTTAAATCAAATATTACTTGATTTAAGTAAATATTTCGTTTAAATAAAGAGAATTTAGAATTATATAAATAAATACGTATTAAATAGATACATTTAAGAAACGTTTCTGATACGCGTACGTGTTATCTGGGATTCTGGCAGTAATTTTTAAAGACGGAACATTTCGGCCCAAAAGTTAATTTCACGGACAGTGAAAAATTTATTATTTTCTCTTATCAGCGTGAAGTAGCTCAATGTCCATCGTCACTAAGCGAGAGAATTTAGTAGACGACGAGCCGGCTAACGATTCAAACCGCAAACTTCAGAAGCTTCGCGGCGCCGCTATTTTTCTGGAAGAGGGAGGGCGGCTTGTCACAGATTAATTTTCGCGAATAGCGGCGAGCTTGATTTGATTTAAATCTGTCCGAGCGCGTACCTAAATTGGTTCCTGGGGGAGACAGCGGGAATGCCGTCGTCTTATTCTCGCGACTCCTGCCGGAACTGAGATTCTGCGTTTTCTCCGTCCGCGCATCGAGAGATTTTCACACTATTGCCGCGCAGGTTGTTGGTGACGGTGGTGACGTTGTGGTAGTGACTGTCGAGGACGCAGGTAGTTGCAGCAACGGTAAATCCTCGTTAGATCCGCGAGAAAAACAAAGGCGAAGGTGGACGCCGACTCTAGACCGACTCGACGATATTCTTTCCCTCCCTCCGGGTTTCTTACTGCGTGTAAGGGTTCCGTCCGTCTTCTCGCGAAGGAAGCAACGAATTTGTGCGGTTTCCGTTTCCGACGTTGTCGTCCTCGATTCGCTCCTTATTTCCTGAAATATCGTATGATATGAAAATTACCATTCCATAATCGTTACTTTAGATTATGCAATATCATATTCGAGGACATTACGGATGCCATAAGTATCTTCGATGATTAATTATTCATAATAGGAAAGAATATATTAGAAAAAAGTACTTACAAATTTATATATTTATGGAATATATAAAGTTTATTTTTGTGAACTAACTTGTGATATATCCTATTAATATATTTTCGAGTATTTCTTTCTCAGTATACAATTAGAGAAAATTTAAGTTTATGAAAGTCAAAAAAGTGAATTACAAACTAGTAATATAACGGGAAACAATAGAATTAATTAGAATCTAATCGCAACAATAGGTACAAGTGCATATGTGCGCTAACTGAAAGATACAAAAACGCGATTATAGTCATTTGCGGGCGCGATATATTCACTCAAAGAGAGGTTAAAATTTAATTTATTATGTCGACTCGTGACTCGCAGCCTCGCGAAAATGATACGGAAGGTAGAATTAGAAAACGCGTTGGCTAAGTGTTCCGACGCGTCGTGTTAAACGCTCGTTTTTGAGATGTAGACGAACCGGGAAGCTGCCAAGCCGGGCATCTCAGGCAACAGTATACGGTATTCTTGGCAGACGAGTCGCCGAGAGCACTCGATAGGCTAAGTAAATCAGAGGCCTTTGGCCAAGAGCGAGGCCACCCTTTAACCCCCATACCAACCACCACCATACCCCTGTCGTTCCTTGCGCGATAGCAGAAGTGGGGTGAGATTGGGGGTGGCAGGGGCAACAAAGGGTCGGCTAAGAGCTCTTCAGCGACCACTCGCGCACCTTCCCCAACCTAGGAAGCATCACCTACTCTTCGACTCGACTAGTCTTGCTTTCTTGCTGGCTGCTTGCTTGCTTGCCCCATGACGTGATTGCCACCGAAATGTGTTTACCGTAAACCGTATCAAACTGTCGAGGGCCGGTCTCTTTCTCCTCCTCTTCCTCCTCCGTCGTAGCCGCCTGTCTTTTTCGAGTACGTCGATAAAAGTACGTATCTCCATCAATCTCGCGTCCGCCGTTTATGGCTGTTGCACAAGCTTTCCCCGTTTTCGCAAAGTTCAACCTCGAGATGACTTTGCCGTCGGAAATTTGA
The DNA here is from genome assembly GCF_010583005.1 of Odontomachus brunneus. NCBI lineage: Eukaryota > Metazoa > Arthropoda > Insecta > Hymenoptera > Formicidae > Odontomachus > Odontomachus brunneus. Next base: position 2,053,540 of record NW_022639482.1, on the reverse strand, counting down.
CCGGAAAATATTCCTCGATATGTAACGTCGAAACATTACCTCGGTTATTCCGTGCAAAATTTTTCTTCTCTAATTAATATTCCAAATAAGTTTGAGCTAAGATATAAATGAGGCAGTGAGAATATATTTGGATTCGACATGACGGTCGCCTCATAAATAACTCGCGGAAGCCGGAGATAATAAAGAATAGGAGTACAAGTCTAGACATTGCGGTTCTATTGTAAATTACCGTGAGGCTGATCGAAAATTACACTATACCGATCGTTTCCTGCTATTGCATTCTATAGCGAGCGGATTAAGTTTTTGCGAACCCTATATGTGCTGATGCGGTCTATGCTCGACTGATACGAGAACGGGGCTTTTTTCCTTGGGATTTCACCTTTAGAACTGATCTCTTCGTCCACTCTTCTTCGCTCCGATCTCGGTGAGCGTATCACCGCGAAGATTAAACTTGAATTCGATCGTGCACGGGAAGAGAAACGGCCTCGCGTCTTTCCGTGAGAAATCTATCGCCTCTCGCTCTCGAAATATAACGCACGAGTTATATCATGTCGTGTCGATTGTCATTAGTAAAATAGACTTCAAACGCGCGTACCAACATCCGAAAGGGATTGACTGTAGAGCTATGGCCGTCTCTCCGGGCACGTAATTATAATCGTTTGATAACGATTTCGTTTGTGAATACTAGATTCAGAGACGCGGTGTGATTTACAATTACACAATTAACAATTTAAATATGTTCAAATCATGCATCTCTGCGTATAATTTCGATTAGTTCAGATTTCGACGATACACGACGAACACGCGATATTAATACCGCTATTTAGTCTTGGTGACAATGAGTATGTTATCTATCGTGTACGCATTACGCTAATGAATGCATATGTGCTACGTGTTGCGTAGAAAATTGTACTTACCGCAATTATACGAGAGTTTCAATTGCTGACTCGTACCAGCATAGTCGCGCGTTCCCATTGATACAAAGATTCTCGTCTCTTTATCGAACACGATCGGCGCAATTTTGGCAAACAATTCCTTCGCTAATCGACGCGCGGTTACTGCAACGATTAAAAGTCCGCGTCACTTACGTGTCGAAATAATTTCGATGACGATGATATTGAGCGACTTCGTAAACATCGGCGGGGCCTAAACACGTCGACTTCGATCTCGAAGCCAATAAATATCACGTTCGATTTCGATAAATATCGAGTATGATTAATCGACCCTTACTAAAATTAAAAGCTTATTGATTATTGGAATGTAATTCTCGACTGGATGATGTTCGCACTCACCTATTATCCTCCGCCTACATCCCGATCAGCCGCTCTTGACTGCAAAGGATAGTCGAAGCGCGCCGACCCGTTCACTCAAAGTGATCGTTATCACGCGACCTACCTCTAATTAGTCGGATAATAATACTAATAATTAGACGCGTGCATCGTCTACATTTGTATCCAACTGTTGCGGCAAGTAAAATCGGTTTATCACTTCTGTTCTGCTCCAGTTTTTGTTAGCAGGTAGGCAAGCCAAAGGTTACATAAGATACTGCTGATATGATCTATTCAAGACGAGGAATGAATAGGCCTTTTTTATTCTTATTATATGGGTTGCCTTATCGGAGAAATATGTACTTATTTTAAAAGTAGGTACTGATTTTCTGACGAATTTTGAATCTAGTGAACATTTTTAAAGAGTCCTGTTATTATGGAGATTTTTTATATTAAAAATGATTTCTTACACTAGGAAAAAAATATTTGAGAATTTATTTCTAAGACATAAAGTTTATTTTACCGAAATAAGCTTTATTTCACAAATAAATTTTATTTTACAGAAATAAACTTTATATCGCTCAAATAAATTTTTAAATATTTTTCTCTCGGTGCGTGAGTTAAATTTAAGTATCATATATAGATAAAGAAGAGAATACACTCTGGTGTGTTATAGTACTGTTGTGGAGAAAGAGTTCTTGTTAAAGAAACCCTAGAGATTTTATAAATAGTTCAATGGAATATTAGTTTCTTTTCATTTAGCGCATTTTCGTTTTGAGCATAATTATGTATCTCCTTGTAGACATATATGCACACGGTCACTTATTTTATCCCGAATCGAAGAATTTTCTCGTGACGGAGATACGTTGTTGCGGATGCAGTAGAGGAAATTTTACGTGCTCACTGTGGCCGGCTAACGCGAGATTCTTGCCGTTCAGGAATATGAGGTGCATCTGGGCCGTGACCAGAAGCAGCCTAGCACCCGGTATAATCGCTCTGAACGAGCCGGAAGCTATTTCCGCCCCAATTTGCAATCCAGTAAATACCAGTGAGCCAGCGCCAAATACCACCGCGCCTAGTCCTCAGACAAAAGCCGCTGCTACATCTACGGCGTAAGGGTCTCATTGTTGTCGTTTCGTTGCGAAACGTACCGTTGCACTCTTCCCGCGATTCTCCAGCCGATTCGCTAATCCGTACTCACCGTTATTTATCCCACGTTTTCATCCGCGGAGTCGTCGAATTAATTGGCACACGTCGCAAATATGCGAATGTCGACCGTCATCGTTGAGTGCTGTTATTTATTTAATTAATTGGAGAAAGTTCGGTGTCACACACAAAGGTATAAGTTGGGCCGTGCGTCTGGTCGTGCTTTATCAGTTTCTTCATGGCTTTGTTTCCGAAAACAATTGTGTGCTACGTAATCAAGAAAGTAAGGTCGGTCGAACACAGATAGAAGTGGCATCCTTACAAAGACAAAATGTATCAAAGTGCAGTTTGAGGCGACTTGCATCCTTCTTTCACGAGAAAAGACCTAATTTCGGAGTGATATGGATATAGGCGCGATAATACTTGTATTTAATTTTAATATCGCGATTAGCAAGAGAAACTCTGTCACAAAAGTTATTGGACGATTAAAAATCAAGTAAATATGTCACGTTGTACGTTCCTAAATATTTTTTTCTTTTAAATATATCAATATAGTATACTAGAACCGTTGTACATATATATATATATATATATATATATATATATATTTATTTATTTATTTATTTATTTATACGGTATAATGCATAATGATACAGGTGCATGCACATAAGTGAGAATTTGCATAAGATATGAAATTAGTTGTCAAACGTATGACAGCTTATTGATTCTCATAAAAGTATTGTGTGATATTTTATTCATAACATTTTGACGAAATTGTTATTATTTGCGATAGGTTTATTTAAATGATAGGAAACGCAGATTATTATTACATATTAGGCAGATTATTATTGTATGTATGGAACTTCTGTACCAATATTTAGAAAAGGGACGACATGTGCATGCACCTTTACATACTATTGTGTATTATTCTTACCGAGCGCGCGTACTTTAGCCAATATAATTGGTCAACTTTAATCGTTTATAATTTGAAAAGTATTATAGTCTCGACATTTTTGCATTAGAAATTTTTTATTCAAATTACCTCAGGAATCCGCCCTTAAGAGATAATGCGGTAGTAGCGGGACACCCTGTATACAGGGTGTCTCACACTCTCCTCCGGGCATTTTGTAGGGACGTAGAACAGGTTGAGGTGAACATAAAAGTCCTATACCGTTTTGCGATATTCGCAATAATTATCGAGATATTAATTGTAGAAAATTTGTGAATGATCATGCAGGATATGGTAAATAAATTATAATAGCGACTGCCGTCGTGTACTTATACTTTAGGTCAAATTGAATAAAAAAGTCCTCTATCATTTTCCAAATAATCACATAGATTTTTAATTATTAATTAAAGAAGATGAGTGCATTATTACGCAAAATCGTGCAATAATCTTCTTTAATTAATAATTGAAAATCTATGTGATTATTTGGAAAATGATAAATTTTAAGTTTTAATTTGAAATAGAGGACATTTTTGTTCAATTTGACCTAAAGTATAAGTACACGACGGCAGTTGTCGCTACTATAACTCATTTACCATATTCTGCATGATCATTTACAAGTTTTCTACAATTAATATCTGGTTTCTACTTTTATTTGAGGTCATTTTGAGTGAACTTTCAGTCCTTAATTATAGAAACAAAGAAATTACGTTAAATCGATTTAAGCTTATCTTCTAACTACGGTATATAGAGAGGATATATGGGAACAATACAAGACACGGAGTAAATGGGGGATACACATACGATCCAACAATGTCGCCAGTGACCTGATCCGAAGCAACTGGTACTCTGCGGTTAAGACTGGTCGTGACTGGCACAGCTATTCCGACTACGACAAGCAGTTTCACGTAAAGCACGTCCATGATTGACCCAAGTGCTGCAATGTTTCTCCTTGTAGTCATGTATATCCGATCGTAGCTGTGCAATAGACCGCTTTGTCGTTGATAGAATCCGCCTTCTTTATCCAAGATTTGTTCTGGAATTAATTCTCTATTTTATCTTAAAGTTTAGAACGTTAGTTTTCTGTAAACGTTTGCGGTTACGTCAGCTAACGAAATATTAATTTTTCTCACGTAATTTCGTTTTGCCAACATGCAAAGAACTTACTTAGTAGTATGAGCTAACTTTTGGTGGCTGATTCGAATTTAATTAAAAGGCTAATTGTTTCGCTGTCATTACTAACAATTAGCTATCACAAATAAAATGTTTTCATTGTGAGATGGAAATTTATTTACTGAAATTAAACCGCCGCATTGTATGCATTGCTTAATTAATTTTCTTTTACCAATATCTTACTAATTATCGTGGTAGAGTCTACGTAAAATGGTATAGCATTTTTCAATTTAATAAGTTCTGCCTGCACACAAGTGCAATTCAGATATAAAACAAGTTTTGTTTATTTACAATCTGTTTATTACATATTTTTTTTATTAGCACTGATAATCAGAATGTCTGATTGACACAACGTCAACGTATATTGTTTTTTGCATTTGTATTAAAAGTAAATATTCATTATCAATGTAGATCAAAAAATCAATGGGAATCCAAACTTTGGTTTTTGGATTTGCAATGCGATTCTTTGTGTTTGTCACAAACCAGTTTTATGTTTTTGACGGATATAAAGTGCAATTTGAAAGCAAACTGAAATGATAATAATGGGAACTTTCTATCTAGCAACGAATATTTTTTGTCGTAGTGTCGAAATTTAAATAACTAATAAATTTAGTTTCAATAGTATATCTCTTAACTGACAACTATATTTTAACTCTTGCAATTAATTCTTGTTTCTATGTGCAGGTATATCCGTAAAAATATAAAATAAGTTATGAAGATATCGTGAAGGGTTGATTTAAAAGAAGAAGCGGAAAATGTAACTATTTATATTCAATTTGTATTAATTAAGCTATTACCCGCGTGCGTGACTGAATGTTTCATTGATATCGTCTTACCGCGAAGGAGTGTTTTCTATAGTTCATGACAGCGTTCGAGGACGCACTACACAGCTGGGTGAGAAATCCTTCACGAGGGTGAGGCAGGCAATCTTTTTGTCTGTCGAGGTTGTCTACAACACTCATTGATGCTGAAGTACGTTGATATATGAGTTCTTATGAATTCATCAGGATTCAAAAACTTTGCGAAGTTATTGATATAGATTTAAAACATTAATAGATTCAAAACTCGCCTCTCTCTTGTCGTGTTCTTCACGCCTTGTATACTTTATGCTTCTTTGATATTTTACTCCTAATATGCTCCCGTTTGATTTAAAAAAAATTCTTCCTGGGATAAAATCGATTTTCTTCTATCTCCCTCTCTGTTTCATCTTTTTTGTTTCTTCCTTTTTACCGAGTCGCTCTGCCTTATCACACTTTATTCATTAAAACATTTTTATTTTGCGCACTTCACGTTATTTTTATTTACGTTATCCCACATAATGACGCATTCGTCGCCAATCGCAAGAGCCAATAAATGCGCATCGCGCGTTCGCAAAGTTCTACCCTTCGTCCCTGTGAGCGTCGCGCAACAATCGTTTCCGTTTATTCACCGACAATGCGCCAAACTTTCCAGTTGGACCGCGCTGGCTGGCTGGCTGGCTGGCTGGCTGACTGGGTAAGCTTGGCACGATGTATTTGCTTGGCTGTTCTCGCTAGGAAACTTGGAAATTTATTCCCAGGGAAATTCGCGCGTTTGAATTTTTAGTAGGCTGACGCGAACTTCTTTCTTTCTTAAGGCGGCAGCGCACTGCCTACCTCGCTCGTTTAATCGTCTATAAGAAAACGATTCTGCCAGAGCTTCTCTTTCTCTCTGTCGTCTTTCCTCGCGAAGAAACGGGGTCTTCTAAAATCCGAAATTTTATTCGTATTCTTGTTTTTCTTCACACTCTCTTTTACATGCGAGACGATTGATCGGTCTTCCCTCGTATCATTTCGTGCAGAGCACGTCCAAGTGGATTGAAAACAGTTCATTAACCATTTAACACGTGGCTAAAATAAAATTTTCAAGATAGGAGCAAATATCCTAATATAATTTTTGTCACATTCCAATGCGGCTTTTGAGTAGCGTCTTCGTCATTGTGCCGGCAGTCTCTTCCTTTTACCTTCACCTCGTTGGATTGTAATTCCCTTTGCATTGATTCGACGTACGTGTGACGTTGGTCGCTGTACAACGGCCGTAACTTCGGGAACTTTTGTTTGAATTATGTTGAACGAATCGTGGAAACTGGTGACGCTATCGGTGCGTCAGTCGACAGAAGCAGTCGTAATGTGCCACTCGAGTTCAGTTCTGTGTTGGGCGGTAATGGCGTTGCAAGCTGCAGCTACCAACTACCACTGACGATACGAATCGCACAAAAGCCCGCGTGAGAACGTCTCTGTAAGAGAGAGGAAGAGAGAGAAGAAGAGAGAGAGAGAGAGAGAG
>NW_022639482.1:2044475-2045976 GCF_010583005.1 Odontomachus brunneus | reverse complement strand
GAGAGAGAGAGAGAGAGAGAGAGAGAGAGAGAGAGAGAGAGAGAGAGAGAGAGAGAAAAGAGGGGAGAAAGGGGAGAGAGAGGAGAGAAAGAGACAGATAAGTTTTCTTTTATCCACGCTTGTTTCAATCAGACACGCGAGTTCTGAATGGAGTGCCGAAAATTCGATCGGAAATAAAATTCACTCTCTTTTGTCGCATCCTCAAAATGTTACTAGCGTAACTGTTAATTGTCAAAATTCAATTACCTCTTTTAAATAATAGTCGATTAAAAATCAATCTGATAATATTCACAATTGTGCTAAATACACGGAGTCAAATTGCGTAATTCGTAGGAAAAGAGATTGAGGATTCGATTGACAAATTTCGTATAGAAAAAAAGATGTTTCATTGTTCAACATTCATTTTTTTTGTTTTTACTAGACAGTTCGCGAGAAATCAATCACTTGTAAATGTAGGTTGTACGTTTTAATCCAGCGGAAAATCGTGAACGTTCTAACAGTAAAAAAAGTGTTACAACGTACACATCGAAGTAGTTATTACTATCTGCATTGGCATTTCGCAGTATGACCCCGACTGAAATATTACAAAACGGAGCAGCAATTATTGAAACCGTATAGAGACACCTCGGTCAAAATGCGGTTTTGTGCAGCGCGTTTAATTGCGACGAAATTTACGTCGATCAAATCGCCGACGCGAATAACGGCGACAATTTATTGTCGCGCTAAATGTCGCGTCTCCTTCTCCTCTCTACCCGTATGATCCTGCTAATTATAATCGTGATATCCGTATTATTAATCGCCATTATCGATTGTCGACCATGCTTAACGCGCCCATGACACACGGGTCGACTTTGCTTGGTCAAAATCTGATCATCTCGCGACGATGGCACGGCTGGTCGTTATTTCTTTCCAAATCACGAGAAATAAGTTTCATAAAATCACGTTGATTGGAGAGCCGATAGAAAATGTCGACGATTAAATGCTCGAAAATAGATGATTACGAACCCATCTTGTAGGAATCGAATTATCCTGAATACTTTTACGTTTTTATCTTTGTCTTGGATTGCCTGGGTCATATGTCATACGTTACATGTTATATATGTATGCTATGTTGTAAAAAAAGATCAATCACAATAACTCAATTCGAATCAAATGGACTCAATTTCAGAGTTGTATATGGAAAACTATTTTTTTCAGCAAAAACATAGTTTTTTTCATTTCTAGTTTGTGTAAAACAAATTTAGCTACAAATACGGTAATATATCTGACTTAACGTATACAACAATAATAATATAATTAGTCGCATTTACCAACCGATTGATTTACACAATAGTAGAATTACTGATATTATGTAATCGATTATTTGGGTAGTAAAAAGAACATCTATCATACGTACAGTTTCGCTTTCGTTTCGTTGATGTTTTACTGTATTGACTAAATTTTGCATTTAAAATCCTTACATCAGATTGTTGGTCTGATTTAATTTTTATTTAATTTGATT
>NW_022639482.1:2044055-2044465 GCF_010583005.1 Odontomachus brunneus | reverse complement strand
ATTAGATAAATATTTATAAATATTTATTTTGAATTACTCTTTTAAAATATTATATAAATATTTTATATATAAATATATATATATATATATATATATATATATATATATATATATATATATATATATATATATATATATATATAACTAAAATTGCATAACTCTGAGGTTTGATTCTTCTTACTAATTTTTTTTAGTGTAACACGCGTGTTTCACATCGGGTTAGGTTTTGCAGAGGAACTCTCTAAATTTAACCTCACAACTCTCGCACGCAACTACTTAATTTATATCCGATTTAGTTCCTTCCTTGTTACGTCATCTTACTTATTAGGACCTTAACTTAGTTTCCGCCCAAAAAATACTGAGAAAAAGCATTTATTGTAAAAAATTTATTTAAATTATTTCAATGAAAG
>NW_022639482.1:2032825-2044045 GCF_010583005.1 Odontomachus brunneus | reverse complement strand
TTTTTTTCAAATCAAAATAGTGCAAAAGCACATGTCGAAAAAACACTTTATCGCGTTCCATTTTTCACAAAGCAAAAGAAATTGTTGTTTAGGAAAATAATTGTGTATGCTGACTGAATGTTATCGAGAAATGTCGAAATTAATCACAAACTACCTGTTTCGTTAGTAATGACTACTAGAACTGTTTGCATTGCCATCTAACATTTGCGGGCGGAAACTAAGTTAAGGTCCTATATTACATTTAGTAAAATTAGTTCGAGGAATTGGAAGTGTAGCGTAGAAAGTGAGAGAGTCGCTGGTGTAATCTAACTCTGCACTACTGTACCAAACTACTACTAATCAGTGTATCAGTCTTAGCTTAGCTCGTCTTTGACTGTTGCCTTTCGATTCCAGCCAAGTCGTAGGAAGGTTCGCGCGTTCGTGCCGAGCGACGTTGCAACAATCGCACAACATCGTGCTCGATTCGCGCGCTGACACCCTCTTTCTCTTTCCCTGCCCTTCGTTCCCCTGAACGATCCGTCGCGCTCGTCGCTGCCGGTAATGACGATAACGAATCGCTGTAATGGCGAGGCGGCTCGGCGATTCGTTTTCGACATCGACGATGGCGCCGTTCTCGAATTCGCGTAGCCGGCTGCCAACACCCGCGGAGCTAGGTAGGTAGGTAGGTAGTAGGTAGGTAGGTAGGAACAGCCCGGGACGGTTATCGGAGTCGATCATTCAATTTCGCGTTGCAAATTGTCCGTGCCGGAAACTCATATCCGGGCACTTCCGGTTCTGCCTGGTCCCGCCCTCGGGGAAAGAGGAGGTCGTCGACGGGCCCAGGTTCCGACGGGGCTGGTTAACAGGGGGATGACAGACTGGGAAGGGAAGAGGAGATAGACGGGAGAATCGGGGGGTGAATCGGCGCAGAAGTCAGACTGAGGGCACGGCTCCATCCTGACGCAGATGAGCGGTGAAGTAGCTTCCGGTCTGTCCTCCAGTCTGTCTGCGTCGACCACTGCGACCTTGCCGCGGCTTAATCTCTTATCTATGTTAACGTAAATTAGTAATTCTGATGACTGAAGGTTTCGGTATTATTATTATTATTATTATCGGTTTCGCGGATAAGAAGCGAGTAGGCTTCTTGAAAGCTCCCATTTCCAACCGAAAGGTTAGTGTTAGACTTGTTCGTTAGCTGCAATCATCTCATAACTGAGTTCTCTCATTCTGATGTTGAATCACAATAGTTGAGGATAGACGATTATCTGTGACTTTTCATTCATCACATCGGTCAGGAGGAGAGAGAGGGAGAGAGAGAAAGAGAGAATTTTATTCTATACTTCCTGTTGACTTTCAAGTAGAAAATTTTATCCGTCGTCGTTGAATCTCATTAATCATTGTCAAGGCATAATAGCGGCAACAATTGATGATTTTTTCCTCGGTTTATTATTAATTTCAACGAGTAAAGGATGATTTCATTGCTATTCGGATACGTGACTCGCAACAGTTGATGTCCTCGAGATGTTCCCTCAAAAATTTCAACGCGTTCCTCGCGCGATATAAATTATATTCCTTACGGTATCACACGAGTGACCATCGCCGGATTGACGTATTTTACACCGTGGCCGCTTATCATCAGCTAGGTTACCGCGGCGTAATCGTCGACGGACGCGGCTGGCCGTCCACGAGGGGTCCATGAAAAATAGCTGCGACCTTTCCCGGATAACGACCAGGTCTTCGTAACACGGGGGACGTGTATTAATCGTCAGCAGGCGTCGGCGTCGCCCGTTCGCCCGTTGGTTCGTTCGTTCGTTCGTTCGTTCGTTCGTTCGCTCGCGGTCTGACCGATTTCATCGTTTATCCCGACACGCACACATTAGCATGCAGCGGCCGCGGCGGTCGGTGTATCCGAGCGCGCGCGCGCGCGCATACGTGTGCGCGTTCCATTTACTGCACCGGTGGCATCGGCGATTCCGTCATGAGCTACCTGCTGCATCCGCGCGAAGAAGAGGTGTGGGCGTCCGCGACGACATCAATCGACCGAAAAACGGTTGGCTGCCCATGGGCGCGCGTTCGCGTTTTTGAACAACAATCCCGCGTCATAAACCCATCCGCAAAACGGCTATTTACCTACCTACCCATCTCGGTGCGCGCTGCCCCGCTCTCACCCCGATACTCTTCTATCCCCCGCGACTCAGTCATCCATTCACTGTGTGTCGGGTGGGTGGCCGCGCGCGCGGTACAGGCGGCGGCGCGGTTTCATCGGCGACGTCTATTGGAAAATTTATTCCAATATTTTCAATTAAAGTTAGACAAAGCCGTTGTTTGATAACGCTACGTGTTTCGCCGCTCTAGTTGCCGAGGTAAAAATAATATAGCACGCGCGAATGATCAGGAGCGGCTTTCACAACGGCGCTACTGTCGCGTGCGCGCGCGCGCGCTTGCCCGCTTGCTTGCTTGCGAAAGAGAGGTAGGTAGGTAGGTAGGTAGGTAGGTAGGTGAAGCTGGTGCTGTTGCTGCCGCTGCTCGTCGGTGGTGGTGATGGCGATGGCGATGGTTCGTTACCGTGGACGGCGCACACGTGGTGGGCGGCGGTGTGTGGTACGAGGTGGCCCGACGAGGTGTGGGCGACGAAGCTTGAAGGGTTGGTCGGGAGACAATACGCGATTCCGCACGAGTACCGCGGAACGAGTTCGCGTCCAGCATTTCGCTCGATCTGCTCGGTGCAATTAAGTTCTCTAATGCGGAAAGAGTCGGTCGGATGTGATCGTTCGCGAGTGGAGCTGCGCTCCGTTATTGCTGGATTAGCCGGCACGAACCCCGGTCAAGATTACACGTTTTTCTCTTTTTTATTTCCTGTCTTTTTTTTTTTTTTTGTTTAATACGGCCGATACTTGCAGGAGTTTGGGGCGGACTATCGAATATTTTGGGTTTATCGACCGAAAGCGCTTACCGGCAAAGATATCCGACTTCGATATTTCAGCGGACCAGTTTAATATTTATTATAACACATGCAGAGAGCTATACATGTATCGTGCGCGACCGCGCGCGCATACGCCCGAACACTTATCTATTTTAATGAGGCGTGACCACAGTCTTGAAAATGTGGAGCGTATTTAACAAACCGTGGCACGCAATTGCTCAGCGTTTGCAAATTAAAAAGTACGGCGATAAATTTTCCTGAAACGTGCATAACAAAGTATTGTAAAAAACAAAAATTATTGACTCTCTTAAATTATGCACGCGGCTGCAGTCTCACTCGCCGCGATATATTGAACGTACGTCGTTTGGACAAAGTTGCGTATTATACAGCGAATTTGTGTATTGAGTTTCCCTATAAATACGGATACGTTATTACTGCTAGTGCATTTCAGCGCAAATTGTAGTTACGTAAGCGAAGCTCAGATTCATTTCCCCTCGCATCAAATGCGAAGCAATAGTACGCCAAAGAAATACACTCAATTTCAGACAATCAGACGTGTTCCCTTTAACGTATCGCGAGAAAGAAGACCCGTTAGCAATGCAACTATACACCTACGCGATACGTGATAATTACATGCTTGGCAACGGCACGGCCGCAAATGTCACGTGCTTGTCAAAAGCTATCGCAGCTTCCCGTTAACGCGCGCGTGTGCGTAAGGGAGGGGACAAGAGACAGAATTCAATAGGGAAAAAGCGTGCCGCATTGGATTGGCGCTGATAATTTGGTGCCGCGCGTAACTAGGCGACTTCTTATCACGCAGCTACAAATAGCAGATCTGTTTGTTTCACCTGCATTCGCTTGCACTTTTTGCATTTAGACGGACAGATAGATCGCCTCTATTTATATTCCAGGATCGATAGTCTCTTAAGAACACCAGCGCGGGAAGTAAAAGTATAAACAAGCATTGACTACTGAACATAAAAGGAGAATTTATTTAAGAATTACAGTTCGATGACCCGTATTGATAAGAGCCAGAAAAAACGCAATAAAAAGCAATATAAAAAATATATAATAAGGGTAAAGATGCTATATATAGGGTGCTATATATAAGAAAAAATAAGTGTACTCTTCAAAGAATCGTGAGAAAACTAAGTGGGACTTTCCCGTAATATAAGTCGAAAGTAATTAAGCGAAAGATGAGCAATTTCCTTCCCGAAAATATAACGAATGATGAAAGCTGCAAATGTCATTACTAAATACAAAAATTACATTATTTTAAGAAAGAACACTTTCTACTCTTCGTTCGTCTCTCTCTCTCCCCCTCTCTCTCTCTCTCTCTCTCTCTTTCTCTTTTTCTTTCGCGCTCTTTCTTCTATGCAGCCTAAATATACATTTGTCTCACCCTCCATGCGGAAAGTGTACGAAAGCGCGGCTAAGAAAAACCGACCTCTTACTTCGGACGAGGATGCAGGTGCAGGTGCATCCTCCCCGAGGCATGGCTCCGCCGACATCTCGAGCGCACGAGTCGAAAATCGATCCGGCTCGCTCGGGCGCACCGCGACGGCGGCGTCGGTGGCCAGGATGATCCTTAATAACGCGAAATACGGCGCACGAAGTGAGGGACGGCGAGAGGAAAAAGATCGGTGATAGGGGTTGGGCGCGCGAAGAGCGCGGGTGGGCCCCGACGCGCGGAGGGATATATCGGATGCGCGGATCGAAGGAAAGGGACGAACCGATGAAATAATAGGGCTCTCTCGCAATAGCGAGAGCCCGGCATTGTGCGAGGCTGCTGCAGCAGCAGCAGCCGCCAGGCTGGTTCAATGGAAACGAATGAATGCTAGCCAGCATGCGATGCAAGAGAGCGCTCGCTCTTCCCTTGACTCTCTTCGGGCTTGGCGCCCGAAAAGCCAAGTCCGGCCGGCTTTAATACTATGCCCGGTGTCCGCCACTTTGCGATGCGTCCCTGTTTGTAATTGAAATCTCTGCCGGCCTCCCTCGTCGCTCGTTGCATCGCCACCGCCATCGTCACCGCCGCTGTCGCAGTTGCTACCGCCGCCACCGCCGCCACCGCCGCCGTCGTCGTCGCCGCCGTTGCTCGTTTTCTCGTTAGACCCTCTTTTTTCCCAGCCGATCAACCTACCGGAACCGCGTTGAATCCTCTTTTTCCGTCGCCGTTTGTCGCTTTGGGTTTGTAATGGAATTGAAAGAAGTGCGATGGTCTTTCGTTTAGTCGCGCGACACTCAGACTACGTCCGATTGACTGTATATTTACATATCAACAAATTATTGATTCATAGCTTAAGTCATTACGTGAAATTTATTCTTGATTATACTACGAGCTGACATGAACGATAATCACTTTATGAAGTAGTCTTTGCTATGCATTCTTTTTAACTTTTTGCAGGTCGGGAATCGATCGTTCCGAGATCAATCTTCCTCTTCCAATTTCGCACGTGCGTGTAATTTATTACACAATTCGAATTATTCCCGTAACTGAATGAATCATAAATAAAAATTGTGTCACGATAGCACAGGAATAATAATAGAAAGTTGATTTTGGTTCTGTAATTGAGATAAAAGTCGACTCCGCAAATTGCTAGAAAAAAGTGTTACGAATCAAACAAAGTGTGGACAACTAGGGACGCGGTCTTTGACGATATCAGGTTACCCGCGACGACGCACTGTTTTTGCGCGTCAAAATGCTCGCGCTCTGTGACGCGCTCGGCGCCGTCGACGCGCAAAAATCGTACGGTCCGTTATTTGGCACAGCGATTTCGTCGGGCAGGTGCGCGCCATTTGTGACGAGTTTAAACGAGTCTCGGGTGTGCATCGTGAATTCGCGCGGCGCTGTCCGATTCCGCATCGCTATTCATACGTGAGTATTGAACGGCGTCCGTGCGGAAGGGCCACCCAAAGAGCGACAGAGAAAGAGGACGCACGCGGGTAGTGATGGCCCTCGAACCGATACCTGCTTGTGATTTTTGTGCAAACCGCACTCTGATTCGAGAGCTGTCGATGTTCATTTCGGCACTGTTAACATCGTCGTGATTCTCTCAAGAATTCTCGCGACCTTTGAGTGATTTTGACGCGAGGCGCGAATTTGGAAGCACAACTTTTGTCTGCCAAATTAGTAGCCTATTGGTTTCGTGTAGATTGCGTCTACTTTTGTATATCTACTTTTGTATATCTGCGTTTATATATTTCCTCGTTAAATTTATTTAGTAAATTATTTTTTTATCAAATTATTAGTTGTTTTCTCGACATTGCTCTGACAGTCTGACATTTCGCTCATATCATGCCTCTTGATGACAGGTCAATGATCCGCGTGAAAAATGCATGCTCTTGGCACGAGCATATCACAGTGCCATCGCTACACACGGGTCACGCACACGCGTTCAATAGGTCGCCGCACGGCCCACTCGCAGGTGATAGACAATCGTCATTACACACCGGCCCTCGTTATTATGCCGTGTGCGCGCCGGTACGTTATGATTTCCGATAGCTCTGATGTAACCAGTCGGTCGTCATTTCGGGCGTCAAACGTCGGCGGCGCGCGAGAAAGACGCCCGCCCCTGTCGCCGCGTTAATGGCTAATACGTGACGCGTTTCTAATTAACGAAGTCGGGAAACGAGCAGAGGCGACGAGAAGAGAGAAACGGTTGCGACGCGCCGCTGTCGACAAGCGTCGACACATATATGGAAGACAGAGAAGAAGGGAACGTAAAATATTACGAAAGTCCATGGGCTGCAAGAGTCGTCCAGGATGACGCCTGTTCCTAGAGCATTTTTATCGTGATACGACAACATAACTCTCTGTTGTACTGTTTTGCTCGCAGAATTTTCAGGAAATGTACAAATATTTTCACTGTTATCCGCAGAAATTACCCGAGTATTTTCATACATTTTTATTAACCTCCATGTTAACGCGATAGAAATTAAATAACTTGGCGTAAACTCTGCAGGCGGCCAAGTTTTATTGGGTTTTCCCGTATTCCGGCGCGCGAGAAAAGGGATAATTTTGATACTAAGAGATATTTTAATATTCTTGAAAAAGCCCTCCATAGATGAGGAGTATTCGTCAGATATAGTACGCGAGTAAAAATTTCATATTAACATTTCCCTCTCCCTTCTCCTTTTACCGTCCTACATATTCAGGGCGAAAGTAGTCGACGTAGAAAATATTGCGAAATTGCAGAGGACGATATTTAAGTCGCGTCTGTCCACGGGTAGCAGTGGACTCTTGTACCTGGAAAAAAGTTATAGCGAAAAAGCTAAAGTTGACGAATTAATAAAACCGTATGAGTATTCAAATAACATATGAACAAATATCCACGAGAGGCGGCATTTTATCATACAACTTCTGCGTGTAGCACACAGTGTGTAACACACAAAGAGAATAATCACAGGATATCGCTCTGTGCTGATAAAATTTCGCGCAAAAGGATGTTTATCGGGCACATAAAAGCGTGAATAAATATTTCGTATTAATCTCATATTAATGCTTCACTCTCCACCCTTTTCCATACACGGAAGGGGCGGACGAGCCATCGGTGTGGTAAGGGTGAAAAGGAACACGCGCGCGACACGTGTATGCAACGTTTACACGTTCAACCCTTTATAAAGGGTTTGCTCCTTTATGAACCCTTTTATAATTGCGGACTCAAAAGTCGGCGGCATTGTTATTCTACGTACCAGGTGAACACCGGGGATAGCACGTGACGCAATCTACGATAATGCCTCGAGTGTCGTAGAAGCGTCGCGCAACTTACGTTGCTTTACCGTTACGTCGCTTTATTTCCGCGTTCGTCGTAAAACAGCAGAGTCCCGTGAAATCCTGAAAAGTCGTCCTTTACGCGGCGTGATCATTAGGGGAAATGCGATAGCTCGGGGCGCAGGTTTCCCGGAGGATTTTCGAGAAGATATCTGGCTTCACTCCTTCGCCGTGCGACTTCAGACGCGCGAAATATACATTCATGTACGAACGCACGTCGTGTACGTACGTTATGTGAGTTGCGTGCGTGCGTGCGTGCGTGCGTGCATGCGCGCGTGTGCGGTTAGGTGCAGATCAGTGCGTCGGCATCGTGGCTCCAGTAAACTGTTAATACTAATCCGAGTAGTAATACTTAATAGCAGCCTGGAGCAGTGCCTGGGCCAAGTCCTCCTAAGTGAATTAACCTCGAGTTAATCTCAAGTTAAGGAAACCCCTAAGCAGACCTCGAGTGATCCTCGCTGCTTCGTTATATCGGCTGCTTCCCCCTACCTGAGCAGCATCCGTTCGCTCGCGCACATTTGCGTCGCATAAGCCATGGTAACGGTCCTGCGAGGATCCTGCGGGATTCGGGGCGATCTTTGACAACGTGTCGGGAAACGTTTCCTCGGGGCTGGAAATCTTGATTGATTCCACGAGGACACGGGATATCTCAGAATTGTATTAGTCGGGCGGAGAGCTCGAAAAACGTTGTTTCGCGAGAGGAATGCATCCTGAGGTTTTTATTCTGCTTTACTCAAAGTTCCCGGAGGCAACGAAAACTCTATTAATAGTTAACAAAGTTGCGTAGTCGCCTTCCAAGTATATCTTGCAAAGTCAAATGAGAACTTGGTATTATGGCGAAATAAAACGCCGAGATGATATGACCACAGTTATGCAAGATTGATCCAACCCACGAAATTATAATTTTTGAGTTTCTATTTTTATCAATGGATAGTTTGTATGTTTTTCTATATAAAACAAAAAGCCTTATAGGTGCCTAAAATCAATTGAAAAGCAGTTTTTATTTTTTACTAGTATTAGTTACTAGTTGCGTTCTTTCTAACAATTTCTTTAAGGGTTAAATTTATCAATGAATACTTTTAAAGAGAACAAAATTGAACATGCTTGACTTCTTGAACGATTGCATAGAATCTCAGTACTATCTATACTTTTAAATCATGTATCAAATTTCATTTTTCTTGAAACATACTTCATGTGGGTTATCTCTTGCTACGACCATACGAAACTAGGTAGGTTCTTTTTGCAAAACAACGCGTTTTGCTTTACGTGCTTGTTTTTGGTTCGATAACGAGAGAGTGAGATTTATTTGATGCATGGATAGGTTTGTACCTGAGTTTTGAGAAAAAATCACTCGTATTAATCTGTTTCCGATACCTTCAAATTACCGAGTATCTCTGAAGTGGTATTATCGAACAAGTTGTAAGTAGAGCTTGTGGCACACGGCGTAATGGGTTGACGATAATGAGGGCTCGTATAATACATCTCAACTGTGGAAAATATCCATCGGTCCACGCAGTCACGATTAAAAGGCATGAAACTCATTCTCCGATCGAAATAAAAATTGCTCGTGGCTATTGTGGACGAAAATAGCCGAAGCCTGTTATCGTTGTTGTTGCGAGGAGAAGCTATTATTTTTATAGCTACGATACCCCGTTATCCTGAAAAGGAATGCTCCTTTTATCCACACAAAGTGCATTGTAAATTTATATATACGCTAAAGGATGTTTCCCGTAAAGTGCGACTAATTATTAAAGAATTTCGCAGTTATTTGCAGTTATTTGCAGTTTCTTCGGAAATGTATAACAAACTCGTTGCGAGAATGCTGCTGTAAAAGAGAAATTATTCTCAATTGTTCCCTAAACAATAAAGTCTTTTTGATTTTCATTCTTTTATTCGATTATTTTACATCGCGCACTTCTTCTTCTTCTTGTTAGTCCGCGCGTTCCACATTTTTTCTATACACGCACACAGATACACGCACACACGCACGCACATACGTAGATTTATACATTTATATGCGCGATGGTTGGGGAGTATTCAGTACATTTTATTTTGCAATACGATATGTTACTCGCCTCGCTTCGTATGACGGATGTGTATCGATGTTTCACGCGCTGCAATTTTATTTGAGGTCTCACCGTTTTTAGCCGTGTGTTATTTTCGCTACGCGCGACCGAATCTCGGAGAGTCTTCACCGCGATGCCGTTGACACACCACCGTCGATGTGGTTGCAGATCGTGCAGGTTTCGTCGACAACGAACCAGGTTTTACAAACGGTTCGCCTGTCACGAAACCCGGACGTCTGCGTCCATACTTGATCCTCCTCCTTCTGTTGCTCCTCGATCCCATCTTGCGAGTTTCTTAACCGAATGCAGTAAGTAAAACATTTTATTGCATGATGGATTGATCCTCATTGCGAATTTTTTGGCCAATTTATTTAACCGTTCTTCCTCTTCCTGTCGTTGTCTGAACTTTGGGCTAAGGGTGGGCCAACATAGAATCATCTGCTATATGAAGCAACATAGACAAACAGGATCTTAAGAAGAATTACTGGCTGGAAATAAGACTGAAGAGTGCGTATGTGCTTTTTATAGCGCAACCTTGTTTCAAGAATAGATAAGAAAAAGCAGAAAGCTACCGGAGGTGAAGTTAATCGAGTATTTTATGAATTTCTAAGGCGATGAGACGGGTATTCCGGGAGTCGGTACGCGGACTCGCAGTTCTCCATAAACTGCATTGCAAACAAATTATAGAATAATTTGTCATTTTACATCGGAAATTAATACATGCTTGCAATACCGACATGCGGATCGGAAACGTGGCGCAGCTAATGCGCGTAATTCGTCGATTCCGCAAAAATCAATCGGACACAGTTCAGTCGCGAAAAATATAGGCAAGTCTCTCCTCCTGTTTAATCTCCATCGGGACTCTCCGTCATATTATTTTGACTTGATCGTCAGTTTTAAAGACATTTAATACCTAGCTTGGTGGACCCTGCATAAAAGAAACCGAGAGTATCAGTTTTAGCCGTAACACTCTGCGGACGCGCGCGAATGCGCTGCAGTCCGCTAACCCGACGGGATATAAAGCCGCTGGCTGGCCTTTGAAAGAAGGCTCTCGGAGGACACAACGGGATGCCCTGCTCTCACGGCCGTGTAATTATTATCGATTCCATTACGCGCTCGTAATACGCCAGCGAAATTACCGCAGTCGCCGTATCATATCGCGATCGTTACGCGCGGCTCGCGTTTAATCAGTGCTTACGATATTACCGGAGAGACGGTATTGGGGCGGGGAGGGGGAAGGGTGTAGTTGCGGCGTGCGCGAAATTATTGTAAGCCACCCTCGCGCTAAATATTTCGTCAGCAGCTAATCGTCGACGTTAACCGAGTTAATAAGCGCACTCGATGCGCGCGCCCGATTTATTCGCTGTCCGTTATCGAGGCGGGGCGGATGGTTGGCGGCGACGACGACGATGACGGCTACTGGGAGATGAGCGAGAGAGAGAGAGAGAGAGAGAGAGAGAGAGAGAGAGAGAGAGAGAGAG
>NW_022639482.1:2023394-2032555 GCF_010583005.1 Odontomachus brunneus | reverse complement strand
AGAGAGAGAGAGAGAGAGAGAGAGAGAGAGAGAGAGAGAGAGAGATTGGCAGGCATTGTTTGCGCGTCTACGCGCACGCTACAGAGAAGGAGAGGAGGGAACAGCGGGAGCGAATGAGTCAGTGAGTGGGATACCTAATGAAATTACGATGTTACTTCCCTGAAAGACACCCCGAGTAGAGGTGGGCATGGGTACACGGGCGACCAGACCGTAAAGTCCATCCCTGTATCACGGGCTACCGGTGTACACATGGTGTGTCGTTCGACGGTGAACGCGCGTGTACGTGCGCGCGCGTGTGCGTGTACACTTGCGTGTATCACGTATACGTGTACATGTGCACGATGTGTCTGTGTACATGTGTGCGCGCGTGTTTAAACACGCGCGCGTGTACACGCGTGTCAGGTGTCCTCCCGAGCGGTGGTGCAATGTGCAATCACGGACACGCGTGCGTGCAACGCGCGCGCGCGTTAACGTCGCGCGTTGTGCCGCGCGCGTCTGTGCTCTTTCGCCGCGGAAAAGCTCTCCGTAAAGCGCTGGACGGGAGCTTTGTGAAAAGCGCAATTGACAGGCCTTCCTATTAGTAGACGAGAAAATATCGGCGGGAAAAAACGTCGACGCGGAGAGGGACGGTAGAAGGGAGAGTGGGATAGCGTTGCGCTTCGGAGTGATAGAGACGATCAGTAAAGTACTTCGTTCCTTTCTTCCTCTCTCTCTCTTTTTGTTGCATTAACCGGTTAAACTTCCATACGCGTAAAACTGACGCCGCAGACACGATATTCTGCGAAAATCCGGCCGATCGCTTCTCTCGTCCTTTGACGAAGTGCAGTTCATCTCCCAGGCCGCCGCTGAAAAGCGCGATCGATTTTGGGTGAACTCGTTCAGCCGTCTGTGAAGACCTGATTCCGTCTTGTTATGCGCAGCAACGATTAAAATTGTGAGAGGGGGCGGGGGTGGTAAGGGGACGCGGGTGTCAAAGAAAACCTTGGCTTTGTGCTTCGCTCGCGAACTTAGGCCACACGATGGCGCGTACAGTAGCTGAGTATATCGCAGCGGTAATGATCAATCGGGGTAGCGCGTCTTTGGAAGAAAGGACGCGGATAAAGACCCGTGGTATCGATTCGCTTCACGTCAGGTAGACGCAAGCTTCACAGAACGAACCTGCGAAATCTGCCGTGTAAACACAACTTAGCCTACGCTCGCATTTGTGTGCAGCACGTCTGCAAGAATTAAAGTTAGCCTCCTGCGTATACTAACAACGGACTTGTCGGACGCGGTTGGTTGCGGTGTCCGAAACATACTCCGACCATCTGAGCTTATGTGACTGATCTTCTAGTATTTCAACAGTCGCGCGCTATATTTGTACTTTCTTCTTACATCCTGCACCTGTTGAAGGAGCTGGCGGTTTGTCGAAATTTAATCGCGTGGCCAACTGTGCCTACTAGTCCAAGAGGACATCCCACTAGTCCCGCTAGTCTCGTATCGAACGTAACAAAAGACCGATCCAATTTCGAGGAAGAGACACGAAGATCGTTAACCCCAGTACTGCGGCGATGAGCCGATCGCAAGTGGCGAAATTGGACCGGAAATCGTTAGATAGGTGGCGATCAAAGTCCGACCTTTACTACCGTTTGTCCCGGAGGCATCGTGATGCGGAACAATGCGACGGCGTCCTGTAATTATGTTAAGTACGCCGTCGCAGTGCGCGCGAAAGCGGTATAGTGCACCGACTAAACTACCATCGCTGCCGGTAGTTGGACGCCCAGAGATTCACCCTAGCAGACGTCGAGAGGAAGACGGGCGGTCGTGGGTGGTATGGGAGGGTGGTTGGGGGAGTATATTGCGAGCCGGCCTATAACGTAACGCTGTTACGGAGTAGTGCAACCGACCGCTCTTGTGATCAGACACTAACTAACTGTACTTTGGTCGCGCACATGCTTCGCGTACATCCGTATCGAGTATTTGCCGACGTCGAGTCTCGCGTGCCGCTGACTTTAATTGCCTTTTGATGGAACATTTTCAGGCGGCACCGAGCGCGTAAAACTTGACTGTTTAATTGTCAAGCGTCTCGAGATTCACGGAATATAAAGGTTAAAGTGTGTTGTGTGCGTCCGAAATGGAAAGCACTTATATTACTGGACTAAAATTGACATATATTTTCGTCCAAAAATTCCTCATCGTTCAATATTTTCTTTTAACGTCACGGACGTCGTGTCGATACTCCTTGAACAATTTGCAACTCGCGTAGCTATGGCTGCGTGTGCCGGGTACCTAGGAAGCGTCGTGGTGAGTGATGAGAGAGATAGAGAGCAGAGAGAGAGAGAGAGAGAGAGAGAGAGAGAGTGAGAGAAAGAGAGATAGAGAGAGTAAGAGAGAGGGCCGGCGAGAGGAGCGCGCTGATGGTTGACGTATCTGTATGCCGCAGTGACGGCAGACAAGCACGTATATCAAATAATTAGATTTCGGCCTGAAACGTCAATAACCATGTCAAACCATTACCCGTGCGAGACCCCGTCGACCGGTTCGGTGCTGGTTGGTCGGTCGACCGACCGGCCGGGAAGCTGCATGCCTGTCTGACTGCTAGGCTGCCTCCTCCTGCCTAGATAGCTGGGTGGCTGGCTGGCTGGCTGGCTGGCTGGCTGCTCGCGAATTTAACCGAGTTAGCAAACAACTCATTTAACGAAATTAGGGCCCCGAGCGTCGCTTAAAATCGGAGAAATAAAATTACGCTGCGAAGCGCGGGGGTGGCCGGCACCGGCAAACAGGAAGGAAAGGGAGACGTCGGCTTCGAGTTGAGACTTCGCCGCCGCTGCCGTTGCCGCTGATGCTTCGGCTACGCCTGGCGAAAGGAATTTTTTTAATGGAAACTTGTTACCCGACTAAACTCGTGGCTTCGCGCGCGGTCTCGCGTACTAAGTCGAAGATGTATAGGAATATGCGATAATTGCTTTTTTATGCGCGCAATAGGAAGTGTTTTTATGCATTTGGGTATTCGTCGATTATCATCGGACAATTCACTGTTTCGTCCGACGAGAATCTAGTTTTTGCGTATAAGCCGAAAGTTATTTCGAGTCGCACGGTCAAATTCACTTTCGCGACGAAAGAATCCCCCTCTCTTTCTCTCTTCAATATTAAAAAAATCGCCTCACAGCGTTAACTTTTTCGCTGCACACTCCATGTTTGAGGGGAAATAAGATTTCACCCAGCATCTACGGCACAAATCCATTTAAAGTCCCTTCAAGTTCCAATTGTATTTATGTCTCATGAGATATCTCGACGACCGCGACAAATGACATTCTTGACTCTCGATATTCTCGCGCAAGGAGCCGCGAAAGAAGAAGGGTGTCCCCGGGACACCCAGTATGCGCGTAATGAAAAGGAGGATCCCGAGATGCGCGAGGAGTGTGTGTGTGTGTGTGTGTGTGTGTGTGTGTGTGTGTGTGTATGTGTGTGTGTATGTGAAAGAGAGAGAGAGAGAGAGAGAGAGAGAGAGAGCTCTAGAGAGAAGCTGGGCGCGGGTGTTTAAAGTGCGAAGGAAATGTCGTCGGCGACGTCAGGCGTTGCCGCTCGGCGAAACAATGCACGTTGCGCGCCTTCCGTTCGAGATACGATTCGAACGCGCCGTGCTCGACGTGTTTCGCGCCGCGTGCGCGCGTCCGCGAGCAAGCGAGAGCGCGCGCACGTTGGCTGTGCATTTGTGTCGCCAGGCAATCGGCCGCATTGTATACGTGGGGTACATTGTACGCTGGGGAGACGATATAGAGGGAACAGATTCAGCGAGTCGGCCTGGCTATCGCGGCTTTACTATCTGACAGCCTTCCCTCGTCTTCCCTTCGTTCTAACGTCATTGTCCCCCTTTTCACCCCCGGTCGACACGCATCCAGCAGTAATTCATACGACTCGCGCGTCGCGCGAATTCAGGAAGTGACGTCACTCGCTGTTTTTTAACCGGCAGTTTCTCCTCTATTCCTGCCTCTCTCTCTCTCTCTCTTTTTTTCTCTCTCTCTCTCTCTCTCTCTCTCTCTCGACTGCCAGTACGAAAAGTGGAGCAGAGAACGTCCGAAGGGATCGTGCGCTACTTATGCTTTCGTATCTACCTAATGGGGACGCAGTGACAATTCTACAAATCTTTTTGCGTGCATGCAAATCATTGAGTTATTTTTATAATTTTTTATGAAGAAACTTTTTCGCATAGAGCAGAGTTAGTTGTAACCCTCATGATATGAATACGTTCACTGCGAGATAAAGTCATGACTTGAAAATGTTCAATATGAGATATTTGTATTAGGTATTAGGTATTTTTACAAAGATTTTTATAGATAGAAAAATACATTGAATATTTTTCTTAAACATTAATTTTTATAATATCGACTTGTTCATTCTCTCTAGTTGAATACTTTGTGAAACATGTGCGTGCACAAAGAAATATCGTGTTATAATTTTGACTGGTGTCATTTTCAACGCGTTTAATTTCACGAGAGCAGTATCGACAACCCTGAAAATTGGGTCTTCAATGTTATCTGCTCGGATTGACTAGCTTCATGTTATGAAATTCACATCGAAACATATAAATTGCGCTCTACATACTTTTTAGTTACGATTCGTCGCGCTATTCCGAGCGCGAAAATACGAAAGATAATCCACGCAAAAGAGAAACACGCTTGAGTTGAGACGGACAAATTTTCTCTGATTTAGGCTTCGAGAGAAAGTAGAGTAAATATATTTTTTTCTTTCTTTCATTTTTTTTTTCACATGGAAAGCTTGCAAAGCGTGCGGACGTGTTTCGCAGCGGGTTTTTGAACTACGTAAATCGATAAATTCGTAATTTCATCCTGTGTGCCTGTTAGCCGCGCTAAAGAGAACTCGCGTCGTATGTTGCGAGCAATAAGAGTTTACGCCGGTCGAAATCGAGTTATTTACCTGATTGCGAGTTTTGTGAAAAATCGTAATGAACTTGGGTCGCATATAACTTCAACTTTCGCAATTTAAACGTCGAGCTCGGTTGGATAATTGCGTAGGTCGCGGTAGCACGAAGCATTTGGCTGCGCGATATTAATATGCTCGACGCTCTTAAATTCGCGCCCGCGCGCGATTTTATCGCGCGCGAATTATGCGTGAAATTTCTTTCTTGCCAAAGTCTCTTGGCGTTTTCGTTATGCGCGTCTTCTCTCCGACACTCCGGCTCGACTCTTTCCACGCTCTTCTTTGGAAATTTAATTACCGAATTGCAAAAGCGATTGTGCTGTTGCCTGTGCGAGAGATTCGCATAGGCACTTATTAATTTCCTGGCGTCGCAATCTTTATCTCCTTCCTCGCGGGAATATTCCGCGTATAATGTCCCTTCCCTCCGCCTCATTGTCTTCGGGTTTACGGAAAGCTTTGCGCTGCACCTCCTATTCAATTAAACTTCGCGAAACAAGCGGTAATGAATTTAGATATCCTGATGCGTTTAACTTACAGAAAAAGATACGTCTTCCATCTTCTCTTGTTCGTGAGCTAGTCCTTTTCGAGTCGGTCGACACCTCGGGGAGTAAGCCCGAGGATTAAGTTGACCGCAGTAGTATTAATCATTCTCAGACAGACACTGCGATTGCGGCCGATCTTTATGATGCATTTCTCCTTAAGTAGAAATCGCCAATCGTGCAGCCAGACTGCCTTGTTATAATAACACAATATGTGAGACTGCCTTGTTATAATAACACAATATGTGAGACAATACGTAAAGCACGCAGTCATTACAACATGGAGAGAGAATATTATAGTTCTTTTCATATAAACCTTCTTCATTTTGACTATCTTTTTAGTAATTCAGAAACAAACTGTCTATTTTGCTAAGAAACAAATATCGTTAGAAATATAGCAAGTTTTCGTAGCACATTTCAGTTTTCAAAATATAAGCGGGACATATAAAATGACATATGAGAGGATAATGAATTATTACTCACTAAATTTCTAGGAATCTTGCTGAAAACGAATGAAAATGGCAGTATTTTTACTCAAAGCGATAGTGAGAATACTGCCACTCGAAATCGCGGGAGTGAATGTTTCATTCAAGTTTAGAGTGGATTCTGATTCCACTCTATGTGAGTAAATGTTTCAATCAATTCAAAGTGAATGTGTACCTGTAACAGTGAAGTAAATCAAAATCACTCTTCAATTTCGATTGAAAATATTCACTCGACGATTCAAAGAATGAAGAATTCACTCTGTATGAGTGAATTCTTCATTCGAGTTCAATAAGTTTATTAATTCATTTTTATTCATTCATTCGAAGTTCTATTATTCATTCAAGTTCTTTAATTCATTTGAATTCAATAAGTTCGAGTGGCTCAATCGTCGCTCTATTTTTCCAGTGAAATTCCGCTCCAAGAAATTTAGAGAGTGCAGAATGTCGATCTATTGCTCGGTTACAAGACCTTATAGTAATCTTTGCTATAAAATTCTCTCTACGCGTAAATAATAAATAAATTTATTAATATCTTGAGCGGTAGAGCGAGGTGAACGTGATGTGATCATCATTAATGGCAATATTGCTATTTCGGCCGTAATCGATGAGATAATCGAAACGGATAAAATTGCCGTGTCACGGTCCGAAGATCGTCAAGCACGATCGCCAGCAATGATCTTCCCGTGTAAGCCAAACGAGTTAGCTAACGGTAATAAAGGCACGTACCGCACGGCAGATGGGCGACACTCGTTGCCGGTGTGTCGCTGATAGTAGCAACTTCCTATCGGCTTTTCAGGCGATTGCTGTGGCCCGCAGATCGGTTCTGCAGATAAGCCAAACAGCCGAAGGCGCGAGGTTATATCGTCGATTTTCGCATGATATCCAAGCGCCATTTCCTCGTATGCCGTTCGATCGACGTGACCCGTTTTCTTGTTTCTCGCTCACTCAAAGAAGTCGGTTGTTCCCTCTTTCTCCTTCTCTAACTCCCTTCTCCCTCCCCCTTCTCTCTCTCTCTCTCTCTCTCTCTCTCTCTCTCTCTCTCTCTCTCACTTTTCGCGCAAAGCGAAACACGGAGTCTTTCCGTTTGGAAGGTAATTCAACGTCAGTGCGACGTAAGGAAAACGAGGGCTCTGACGGGTTTCATGGACCGCGGCTTTGACGACGAAGTCGCACCGATTACGTGTGGAACAATTTCCACTTAACCCCGCCACATACAGCATTGCTATATGCTATATGTGTCTAACTTGGCGGAACGGCGCGCTATTACGTTGTGTTTAGTGTTAATCCTGATAAACGTTAGAATTAGGCCGCATAATATGCGCGCGCGCGCATGCAGCTCAAGTGCTGCGTTAAAACAGCTTATAATAGCGACATGATATGAGCTCATCTCTGTTCTGATTTCGAGGGATTAAAATGGAAGTTTATGTCATTCAAATAATCAACTCTTCCTTCACTAAATATATCTTTTTTATGAACACATTACGCAGTTTCCTTTGAATTTCATTAAAATAGCTATAATTTCTCTATAACACGCTTATCAAGAATTTACTCATAAATAGATGTAAAATTCGATATGGATGCTCGCACACAGAAATTTTGAGCATCTGTTTGTGGCCAAGTTGTATGCAAAGTTACTCTGATTCTCTCTAAGCATTTCGTATGTACTTGCGGCGAGTTTCATATTTCTTTATTAATAACCGACAAAATCGTGTATCTTAATACGTGTTACAGAGTTTTATTAATATCGTCTTTTCTAGGTAGTGACTCAAAAATGCGAATATCTACTCGCGAGTAAAAACGTATGTGACACAGATTTCTTCTATGCGTGAATTCGTACATGGTAATCAACCTCTCTCTCTCTCTCTCTCTCCCCTTCTCGTCCGCGTCTCCCGATAGATTCCGAATTCAGCGTCATTTCCGTCTCTTTAAAAGTACTGAGCCCATTCTATTCACCCGTGGCGCGAAAACCCGGGGGGGACAGGAAGGAGGACCGGAGGAAACGGGGCAGGAAACGAGAGAAGACGAATAAATTTGCGGCAAACCGTCCCCTCAAAACGCGGCATGCAAATGGCTCCCGGGGCAATTTCAAATTTTACGATTCTAAAAGTCGTAGGTGCGACATTCTCCGCCTTCCACTGCCTACTGCTGCTACTTTTACCCCGACGCTACTACCCCTGCGGCTCCTTTTCACTCGTTTCTCCGTCCCCCTATCGACGAGTCGTATTTACCCCTCCCAATGTCCTGCTAAAAAGTTCTCGTTTCCGGAAATCGCTCGCGCGACGTCCGAGGGGATTCCCGTCACGTCCGCTCAATTATTATATCTAAGCGAGAGCGAATCTCGTTGCCGATTTTCCCGGAACCATTCGGCTCGGAATGCCGCGAAGAGAGCTCATTTAAGGTTCCATGGAAAAGAGTACGTGCGACCATTACCAACACGCGTTATCAACCTCCTGAACGGGAATTTAGCTTGAGTGACATCTCTTATAAGTCGAGGCCGATTTTAACACGTAATTGAGATTATTTATTGACATTATTAAAATAAATTTCTAACTGAGAGATAATTTTAATTAACGTAATGATCATCTCCGGGACATCATTTTATGTATCGCTCAAAGGTCAAAATAAAATGTAGATAAATCTAATAGACTCTGTATTGTATAAAAAAAAGAAAATTTTAGACACTCGCGAAGACTCGTGTTTGCTCACCAATTTTTGTTAGTTCGTTTCGATCAGGTGAGAGGAACGGCGTTATCTTCGAGCGGGGTCGAGAAATGGATTCCGCGGTTCACTGAGAATGGAGTTGCGGTTTTCCTTTTGGCGCTTTAACAAAATTTTAAGCATATCCGTGGCTCAAGGTCGATTTCCATTTCCGGCATCTCGAAGCGTCTCTACCAATTAAAGAGCTCGCCGAAGTTTCTCGAGCTGCGAGCACCAATTTCCTCGCGCTCGCCAAAGAGTGAGCGCGCAATTCTCGCCAATCTAAGTTCCCGACGACTTTAATTATGCGTAGGCTACATCGAGCATTCGACGACGGGACAAAAAAGAAAAGAGTTGCAGAAGGGGAGAGGATAGAGCAAGGTGGGAGGAAGAGAAGCGCGAACGGAAACGGGAGAGCGCGTTAGATTCCGAACGTTCTTCCATGATGCCGAGAACGAGAAAGAGAAAGAGAAAGAGAGAGAGAGAGAGAGAGAGAGAGAGAGAGAGAGAGAGAGAGAGA
>NW_022639482.1:2015747-2020842 GCF_010583005.1 Odontomachus brunneus | reverse complement strand
GAGAGAGAGAGAGAGAGAGAGAGAGAGAGAGAGAGAGAGAGAGAGAGAGACAGAGAGAGCGACGCGTTCTTTTGATCGGCGAATTTTTTTCGCATTAAATCCCTTGCCAATCGCACGTTCCGTCTTATTATCGAGCCGTGGAACAATCACGCATTTTTCTTGCCTTGATACTGATAACTCCTCTCATATTTTTTGCTCTTAATCCATTGTGCTGCGTCACAATGGATATCAGTGGGACAGTTCCAATCTGAGCTATTGCCTCTTTGTTCGCTGTTACCAACGATGATGCAACGGCGGTGTCTCGATTCGATCGACGTTCTTAGAGATCGATCCTTCTGGACTAATTGTTCATTACGCGATATTACGTCATTGTTATTAACAACATCGTGGTAATGCATTATAAGGGAAGGAAATATGAAAGAATAATAAATGAATTTCGAATGTAATTCTCCAATGCGTTGCAGATTCAGCGATAATATTCGTCATTGGTGCGATAACGCTGTCGAAAATAATGTGCATCACCGTTAATAAAATGGGTTTCCACTTGCAAATTCAATTAATCTCTTAGTCTCGATCGCGAGCCATTAAACGGATCGTATCTACGAATATTCTTTTTGTGCCCCGTCCACAAATAACGTTGCTCTGATAACGCTCACATAGCTGCAATAATACATACAACACACTCGCAATCCCTACTAACTGCCCCGCGAATCCACGTCAACGGGCCGATTTAAAACCGTTAAGCGCGCACAAACGGGTCTTTCTTTATGATCATGGAATTTATACGATTGCGCGTGATTTTCGTTTTGCACCTGCAGCGGCGCTCTCGTTCCGCCTGCTAACTGAAATATCACGCCGATAACGAGAACATACGCGACAGCACACGGGAGTTAGGGCTCGGGTAGGGAGACGCGGGAAGCGCCGATCGTGTATACAGGATGTTCGGAAAAGAGAGCACGAAGAATCCAGGATCGTATAACGCAAAAGTGCACGAGGTATGTCCAGTTAACTCAGACTCGCATATTAATCCTGACGGAAGTGCATCTTATTTTTGGAGTACAGCCGCACGTCATCTAGATTCGCTAAAATCGTACCATCAAGAATCATTACAACAACGCTGCGTGGCAGTGTTGGTTATGACGAATTGCAGTTTGCGTACAATCGGCCTCTCACGGATGAAAGAAATTATTTGCGACCGTGCGACCCTATTCG
Organism: Odontomachus brunneus; assembly: GCF_010583005.1. Taxonomy (NCBI): domain Eukaryota; kingdom Metazoa; phylum Arthropoda; class Insecta; order Hymenoptera; family Formicidae; genus Odontomachus; species Odontomachus brunneus. Next base: position 2,019,630 of record NW_022639482.1, on the reverse strand, counting down.
CGGACGCCTAGCTACGTTAATCTTGTCGCGCCAACTGTAAGTCTACCTCTGTGAGATGTGTATAGTCAGTGGAAGAACGGCTGCGATACTTTTTTCAACGAGTTAGGAGAATGTGTTTTTTCTTTTTCTTGGTAATTTTCTCAGGAAATAAATTCTTCCACTGAACACCAAATGTGTACTGAAGTTTATAGAGATAAAGGTGTTCCACTGACTCTGCTCTTTATTCACGCACGGTACAATTCTTAAATTTTTTCGCAAGAGGTTCACCTCACAGCGAGCGCGCGATTTTAAATAACCACAACGCGCGCGAAACAATGTTAATGTTCCGAGCGACGCCAGTGATCCGACATTTCTCGTTCGTTTCCACAAGCACCCTGCGTTTCCCTAAATTTTTCGATCCTCCTTTTAGATCACCCTATACACGTCCGTCGTATCGCGATCCACCCCGTACAAGTGGCGAGCACGTAGCGCAGCCGTACGTGTAATCTCGCCGCATACACGCGCGATTCCGCGCCGGATATCGGGGAGCACGACCGTAGAGCTTACGGGGATCAATGGTCGTTCAGCGGCGTTTTATCCGGTCGGGCTTAAGCGTTAATTTTTGCGAATGAACTGGATGACCAAGCCGCGGCTTTGGCCGGCCTGCGCTCGCACGCCGCGGCATTTATCGAATTTACAGCTTTCCGGTGTGTCATACGAATTTATTGACGGGATTCGATGAATTCGCGAATGCACCGGCCGATCGTTCGTTACGTGCAACTCGTATCGCAAATTGCACGATCTCGGGCGCGCCAAGTAAATTAGGGTAAAGTTTCGAATACCTCAGTAATTATAACAAGCCGTGAGAGAATGACGAGGGCATTTTTGCGTCATTTCCTCGAGTCTTCTTGAGGAATTTATCCAGGAGCTTACTCTTTTTTTGTACGGTCATTTGTACTTATGTATCTTTGACGTGTATAGAGAAATATCAAAATGCGCGCGAAAATGCATGCATCTCGGGCTAACGTATTAATTCAATACGGGTAATACGGGTAAAGCATAACGCTAAAACCGTAGACATAAACCGGCGGAAGAGCCGGCATGCCATACACTTTCCTACAGTACATGCAGAGTGACATATCTCGGAAAAAGGAAGAAAGAGGCAAAGCAGGAGACAATGGAGTTTTTCTGTTCTTACGCATTGCCCTGGCAACGCATGATGAAAAGAATCATGAAATAAATAACGAAGGAAATGACGGAAGAGAAACCGCCAGGAAACTCGACTTCTAGGAAACAAAAGCGATGAAAGTTCGAGATCGACGGAGTGCCTGTGCAAAGTTTATTATGCGTATTCGAAATCTCGCTAAGTATATACGTTTCCGAGAAGTGTATGGATAACGTTTTGAAATTGACGCGTCATATGTCCATCGCGATCGCACATCTCTCCCATGATTGTAATTGAGCCGTTGGGATAATTAACACGAGAGTAATCTCTCGTCAAAGTGGCCGGCAAGACTTGGCGTTACTTTAATTTCGCAATCAAACTTTAAGGAGAGCTCAAGTGATAATGGGATAAAACAGTAATTCAATAAACCGTCGCACTTCTCTTTCGAAGACGATTATGAGTGACCAGCGTTAATGTTAATAGCGCTCTGTTTTAGATTTGAATATCTCAAAGACTCATGAATATTTACTTACCGGTGTTATCGTGTGCAAACATGATTCTCAGCTCGCGGATTATTTCTGCATAAATTAATTGTCACGATAACGCGAGTAATTGTTTAATTTAGTCTCTCCTCGTAGTTACCTCGGGATACGCAGAAATTGTACTCATTTTTGCCTTACGTCTCTTTCCCTGGAATCGTTTACTCTACATTTATTTGCTTAGGATTAATCGTATTACTCGACTTACAAGATGTATTATCTTTGATAGAACTTTCCATTTTTCTTCGAATGTCAATTTGTTCGAAAAAATTTTTAATAAAGAATTCCAAATAATCGTGGTGATTCTTTCTCTCACGTGGCGACCAATACAACAAGTCCGCGTTTATCGAGTTGACTGTAACGGGTGACGCAGTTAATTGTTTATGGTTCGACGGTCGAATTCGTGCCTAATGATCCATCGTTTTGGTTGGATCTCGAAACTGAATACGAGCGATAATGATATCGTTGCGCGGAACGCTCGATAGACAACACGAACGATAGACAAAAGAGTGCTGCCGGACGATGTGACGATATTCAAATGACAATTCGACAAATTTGGCATATTCGAGTTTACCGGCCGTGCCGATATTCAAATACGATAGATTACCGTGTTCTCAATTTTTCGCGCCAACAATCAGTCGTCTCGATTAATAATGCATCACCGATATCGCATAAATAGTATATGCTCAGAATTCATTTTATAACTTCAAGTAATTTACAAAAATTAACTAACGGATGTCGGACTTTTATTTCAACTGTGTGACATGTGCCATGTCGCTCAATCGCTTCTGTATCGATTGATATGTCAAGCTATGTATAAATAATATGTATGCCGTGATTTCGGATTAATTTTGGCCTCAGAATTAATTTGGCTGACGGGACACTTTGCGACGCGAGCATGAAACACGCTCGAATGAATCACGATGAAATTGTCGACATTATCGGCGAGCGATTAAAAAAGCTCTTCGTTCTGTGAAGTGCGCGACGGTTTGGTTTTTACAGACTAATGAAAGCATGCGTTTTATTAAAAGTCGCCGCCCTGGTAATTATGTCGCGGGGTGCGCGACATCTTGAATTTATATCGAAGAATTTCGCGGCCTCGCGCTGTGATTTACGAGCGCGCGATTTCGCGATTGCTCGAAAGAAATATGAATCACCGCGAGAACGAAGACGAACGTCTTCGTCTAGGCGCGTCGCGAAGATGATTCCGGCGAAACCGAAAGACAATCTGACTCGTCGGCTTAACAGCTACCTGTTGGCTCAAACGAAGACGAGGGGAGCTGAAAAAGCGACGGCTAAGATCGCGGCGGATTCGCAAATGGTCAGAGGAGCTTAGTATGCATTGCGTGACAGTTCACGTATATCCATTATATTACGGTCTCCTCCTCCTCTTCTTTTTCTCGTCTCTTCTTCCTTTTCCTCTCTCTTTCTCTCTCTCTCTTTCTATATATATATATATATATATATATATATATATATATATATATATATATATATATATCTTTTTCTCTCTCGAACTATATTCAGCGGAACAGATTTTCTGCTGGATGGTTCCCCGCTATTACCCACTATCTGCTGCTCTTTCCCTTCGGCCCCTTTCTCTCAACTCTCTCTCTCTCTCTCTCTCTCTCTCTCTCTCTTTCTCTCTCTTCCTCACTCTCTTTATATCCCACATGTATGCTCTCCTTTATGCATACCCGTTATACGGTCAGGTATTTACGTGAATGCGATTCCGATTTCACGTGTGCCCATGACGAGCGCGGTGCGCGTTAGCGCGAGGACATATTCGAGCAGTCGTGATAGCGCGCGCGCGTGCGCGCGCGAGAGAGAGAAAGAGAGAACAGACGAATGGTGTGAAGGAGAAAGACAGAGTGCGAACAGAGATGCATCTATGCAAGGCTTCGACCGCAATCCGTGCGCGTGTGTGCACGGACGATCGTCTACGCGTGTGCACGCGCGTCGCACGAACGTGATTTCGTCTTCGGGACTGAATCGCGCGCGTTCGCGAACGTGCTAATGCGGCTACGTGTTCGCAACCCCTTTAACCCTCTTAAGGATGGCCTTCCTCCGAAGATCTTCTGCATTCTACAGACGCGCTTTATCCTTTCGCGGCGTTCTGTTTCAATTCCTCCACAATTGGTTTCCTATACGCGAAGGAGATTGTTTCGTCTTCCTTGTCCCCTCTCCCCCCCCCCCCCCC
>NW_022639482.1:2008169-2015610 GCF_010583005.1 Odontomachus brunneus | reverse complement strand
CCCCCTCCGGACAGCTTGGTCCAAACAAGCGACGATTCACCTCGATATCCCTTTAGCATTAGTTATATTTAGGATTAACGATGAGCGTTTCCTATCAATCAACGCGTAGAATATCATAGAGTGGAGCCCAAGCGCGGACACAGGAAAAGATTTCGGACATATGTAATCTAGGAAGATTATCGGCGAATAGATCTAACAGAAAAAGCAGTCAATTTTATAAATTTTGTATTAGCTGCTACAATTAAATTATGTATCAGCTATATACGCGAATCTCTCGTGACGCACGAATTCTACGTGAAGAATCAACAAGTAGATGTAGATCATTACTGTTTGGCACTATTTGTACACGTTCTCTGTAGGCCCCGCGTTAGATTGGACAGAATGGACGCTTATGAGACTGTTACAAGGAAGATACAACTGAGAGAGACCGAATTGCTCGCTAGCAAATAAAATAAAATTTTACAGGCGTTCGAGGCTTTGCCTCTAATTTTATCGCTGGCTGTTTTCCGTGAGGCACGCCATTGCCCATTAGGAGGGAATTTAATTTTTTACAGGCTTAAGTGTTAGTGTTGGTGATTTCACTCGCTTTTAAAGCCCTCGTTGCAGATACTGCGCGTGATCGACATATTTTCAACGGCGACTTTGTTCTTGAGCGTCGCATCGTGGCACAATTAACAAGACGAGCGAGTGTTCATTTCGAAAATTATTAGACTATTAATACTCGTGTGATCACTCGGAAAACAATTATCGTTTACGACGTCAATCTGCTTTACAGAAATGCAGGGAAAAAAGTAGTGTAGGTCAATGGTAGTGCTCCGGCATTTCTTAATATTGAAAGAGGAATTCACGGTGAGCAATAACATTTTTATCGCTTGCTTTACGTTATTATCTCCTACTTTTTCAATTTTTTAATAAATCACGATTAATTCATGATTATACACATGCACAATAACATACATGACTTGATATAACTAGATAAAATTATAAAAGTTTCGTCATATATATCTCGATATTGAAATAATTAAAAGAAATATATATATTGCTGACAAATATTTCTGTCAGAATCGCATTGGTTTGCCGACTAATCGGTATGATTTGCGGCGGGAATGCGACTGTTTGAATGAGATCGATTGAAGCTGCCTCAAAGCGAAATGACGGAACTTAGACTGCCGGTGCATACCCTTGTTTACTCGTTATCTCGCCTCATTATGCTAGTCATGCGATAATTTCTGTCCGCATACCGACCGACCTTTGACACTAGCGCACGCAGAGAAAGACGCTCTGTATTATGCGGACCTGAATCGAGATTACTGAGCCGGTAAACTACATAGTAACACTGAAAGACTGTACGCTTTTTTATCACGAGCTTTCCATTTAATAAACGTGGCACGTGCACGTGGATTAATGTTTTTGATTTAACCATTTTATGCTGGCTTGTTGAAAAAGATCTCTCATTGATGACGCATCATATAGAAAACGACTGTTTAATAATGTTATTAAATAACATGTTATTTCTTTCTCTCTCTTTCTCTCTCTCTCTCCCTCCCTCTCTCTCTCTTTCGTATATTTATGCAGCACACAATAACGCACACAATAATTGATTAGTATTTGAGAAACGGGCGTTCGACATCTGACGGATGTTTTTCCCTCTTTTATCACAGTTTAAGAATAAAATATCGAAGAGAGGGAAGAGATTATGATAAAAAATTAATTTAAAATTTCTACACAGAATTACTCCATATTGTCAAACAGTGTCTCAGATATTTGTTATTATTGCGACTTGATGTTACTTTTGAAATCTTCGTAGATTCTCTGAAGTAATCTATCCATGAGGTTTCTTCCGGACTTACGAAAGAATGGTGAACGAGGAAAAATAAATTTTAGCGTTAACCGCAAGGAAGAAAGGGAGAGATAGAGATTCTCCGTTTGTGTCAATCTGGTTTTGTACAATTGCGAGGATGAATCGGCCAAATCTCGCGCCGCTTCGCGAATAGGCTCGACCTCTTCGGCGAGAAGATATGTACGCATATTGGCGCGGAATTTTTCCCATGAAATCAATCAGCCCGGCTGAATTCAACGTTGCTGCATCTCGCATCCGAACGCGAGGTGCGCGCGATTCGTCGTCGTTGTCGTCCTCGCCGACGGCCTCCTCCGCTCTTCACGATTCCTTTCACGACGCCCTCAATCTCCTGCCTTGCAGGAAACGAAAATACGTAAACGAAAGTAGATGTATGCGCGTAGATAGGATTGCCACCCATACGCACAGACACCGTAAGAATCGCTGCGAGAGTTCATTGGCTATATCTATATCGTTTCGCCGCGCGCTGATATTTTCTCTCCGCCGGATCTTTCCCACCGGATATTTCGCGTCAGGCGGATCTCCATCGTGCGTTCTTATTACGGAACTATGCGTTACTGCGAAACAGTCGTCGCTCGATCGGCGGAAGTAGATCAGCCGTCGCGGAATGTCGTTGAATACGGTCACGAGAGCGCCATCAGGATTTCTCTCACGAGAATGCACGAGCGTCGAGACCGAACGAAGCGAGATCTTTTATGCGGAAGACCAGCAAAATCTGCCGTTTCCATGTGGAATAGTTCCGCGTGATTTGCAAGTGTATACGTATCTTCGCAGCTTTTGCGAATGTCTTGTGTGTATGTTAAAAAATCAACGTGTGTATGTCTTGATTTTTATTATGACGAAAGTTCCGGAATGACGATTCGCCACTTTTCGGCATTAATACAATTTGCATTAGTCTGTTAATAGAAAGAACCGCGAAGATCTTGCGAGCTAAAACTCGACATCCATCTAACGTGCCCGACGAGATCGCGATTATATATACGAAATATTTCGTGCGTATTATTTCACTCTCCACCCCAGCGGGATACTAATTACGAGCCGCTGGCGCAGCCCTCGTCTCGAGGTTGCTATCTCTCCTTATTTCGACATAGACGCGCGAGATTAGACAGAGTGGCTGCGAGATCCATCGTTATTCCGCTTGATTATCGGCCCGGCACCGAATTAGCGTCCTTCGAGTAGGTATCATCCTTCGTTTTCTCTCTCCTTCTCCCCCTCACTCTCACTGTTCGTTTCTCTAAACCCTTCTCTCTTTGTCACTCTCTCTTTCTTTGTTCACCTTATTTACCTCGTAGCTCGGCCTTTCGCTGCATCCTCTTTTACGCTTACGTACCATGTTCCCTCGTCCGTCTCGCCCTCCTTTCCCCCCCTCCCGACTACAACCCGCTTTCTTCACGGTGGTACAACCTCGTGGCTAGTCAAGCGTGTAAGAGGCTCCTTGCTTTTTCTAATCTAGCTGCCGGGATTGCTGGGCACGATCGAGCTTTAAGCAGCAATTTACATGTAAGCCGCCTCCCCGTACCACGTCGTTGCTCGCCCGGCCGTAATTACGTTCGCACCGGGGGGTAATCGTCGTCCGTCTTTACCGGAAAATGTATAACCATGCGGCCGATAGGCTTGAACAACGTTTTTCTCAAATCTCGGGTCTGTCGCCGACGACGCTGTTGGTTCATCGGACGTGTTACTGTCACTCATGGGAAAAGAGACCTCACACTGGTCGAAAAATGCTCGAATAGGTAGAGCCGTAAATCCTATCGGGACTTTATGATCTTAACTTCTTCACAAGTATACTCAGTATGACATTAGAGAAAAATTAATTGCATTCCTAGCATTATACGAGAAATCTTCGAACTTTGAAGTTGCTTTTCGTGCTCGAGTAAAGTTATTTGCGAGAAGGACGGCATAATGGAGTGTTGAATAACATTACCGGAGAGTGATCACGAGGAACATTATATAAAAAAAAAAAAAAGAGAAGACCCGCAAGTCTTCTCGCCGCGAGCGACGTTAATGCGCGGCCAGCGTCTCGCGTGAAATTCATTGCAGGAAGAAGGTGAGGCTCGTTCATCCTCATTTCTCTTTCTGCCCGCGTCCTCCCTCCTTCCTCCTTTCCTCTCTCTCGGCTCTTTCCGGCATATCCTAGATATTCAGTGAGCGTTATCGGTCCCTGATAATTGGACGTCTTGAAATTGACGTCGTTCACGCCGGCGTTACTGACGAGCGTCCGCCGTCAAACTTTTTCCGCGGGACACTGATACGCTATCTAACTACAATTACGCCGTAATTAAGGACGGCGAGGGGCGATAATTAAAGATTAAGATACTTGCCAGCCGGGGAAGAGCCTGCAGAAGTGACAACATCGCCGCGAGCAGCTCGGCGATATTAAACACCGCCTGGTACGAACTACACTGTGGCGGCGTAAAGTCGGCCATTGACTACTTGCGGATAATCGTTGCGCCTCGCGTCGTCCTACATTAGCGCGGCGATGTAATGAAGTCTAAAATAAAATACGAGGAACTAGCGGCAGAAAAAAGCAAAAATGCCTTCCTCAGTAAAACATAGTAATGATAAAAAAAAAAAAGATCGAATACGTCACGGAGAATAAGCATTCGCTTATGCCCGGCATGCTTTATTTGTCAATCAATTATAATTATTGCGGCCTGTGTCTATATTAATCGTGGTCGTATCGTAGTTTTCACTGTCTTGTTCTGCGCACGTGTATACCGGTAATATTATATTTCTCTTTCGTTTCTTTTATTTTGCTTTGGATTTATTTCATCGGGGATACGGGCGAAGTTTACGTACTATTGCTTTTCAAGTGAATTATATTCCCGCACTATAGTCGATATTTAGTCGATATTTAGTCGAAACCTCCCTTCTCTAACATTCTGTCGAATAATGTACGGGGTGCTAATAACATCTCTCCCTTATTATTAAAGAGAAAGAGAGACAGAGTTATAGTCGCTGAGATATATTCCCAATCGATTTGCTACAACGCCAATTTCCATGATAAAGAATTTAATTGTCATTCGATTTTCGTCATTCTTTCGCGCTTTGTACAGCCGTAATTTAATTCAACGTGTTTTTTTTCTCTTGTCAAAATATCGCGCCAGACTATGCAAGACATAGAGAAGAAAATTTAGGTAGGTGAAGTAACATGAGTAGCACGCGGTTAGGAAATAATTATCGCCTCGCTTCTCCTATTATAATAGGAGAATAAATTTTCGTTGGGGTACGCTTGTTGCAATATCGGTTCAACCAGTTCGTACCATTGAGTAAAATGGTCGAATCTCTGGACAATAGTTGACTATCTCGTCGAGAGCCGCGAAGATAGATACGTTTCTCCTTCCGTTCCTCTCGCTCCCTTTTTCCTCTACTCGTCGACAGTTCACGATTGCTCGTTCTCGTTTCGCTAAACACCATCAGCACTGTTTCAACGGATTATTATAACACTTCTGATATAGAACAACTGGGAATAGGGGTAAATAAAATTAGTATCGCGTGTATTTGAATAATGAAGAACAGTTTTTTAAGCTTTTTCATTCGATGAACAAGTTTTAGACTCTTGTTCAGACTATAACTTTGCCGATATACTTTTTCCTGCCCGATGTATCTTCTTTTATGAGATGGGCTTCAGCTCGCATTACACGCCAGTAGCTGTACTACCTTCGCGCGTTAATGAGTAAGTTGCGAAGCAGCCATTTAATCGTTACTGCGAATAATGCGAGGCGTATAATCAGGGCGAGGACGAAGAAACAAAACTCCGCTTGTGAACAATGGCTTCGTTAACGGCAGCGCTTCATTACGGCGAAAACAAATTTTCTGGATGCTTTGCAATCATCGAGTCATTCAATTTCGCGCGACGTTTTGACGGCGCGACGGATGCTCGCGAATGCGAGGCTGTCGATACTTCTGTCGATACCATCGCCCCAGTGATTTGTTAAAGTTTCGTCGAAGACTCGGTTTTAACCACTGCTCTCACGTAGAAACAGTGCGCCCACAGCTGTGTACGCTTTTAACCGCATTTCCCTTCTTTTTCTTATTCTCCGCGTGCTCCGCGGCTCTCTGAACGTCAGATATACAAATCTGAAAATCGCAGAAGACGTCCGGTCGCGTGTACAACTGTCGATTCACTTCTCAGTTTGGCCTTGTTACACCTTATTACATGCATTGCGCGCGCCAAACTCCTATCTTTCTCACTACATATATGTGAAAAAAAGAAATTTATTAAACAAACATTGTTCGCGTAACTTGTCCTCTGTAACTCGGCCACCGTCGGCGTTATTTTATTGTCCGACGCTCGTTGCGCTCGTGCTCGCCCACTAACTTCCTAAAACGCCCCGTTTCGCGAAATTGTTACGTAGATGGACCGTGTCGGCTCGCGCTCGCGGCTGCACGAGGGAGACGGAAAAAGGGAGGCAGAAGCCCGGAGAACCGAAGGTAGTGTAAATCGAGCTTACAATCCAATCAGACAGCCTCTGGCTCTGTCTCTCTTTCGAGCTCTTCGAGGTTCGTCGAGACGCTCGAGATGGGAGCGATGACGAAAGCGAGAGAAAGAGGGAGGCCATCGGGCAACGGAGAGCGTGTGCGTGCACGCGTGTGTATGAGTGTGTGTGTGCATTTGAGAGGAGAAGGGTGACGATCAAGAAGAGGGTGGATAGTAAGGCAGAAGCGTCGGCAGGGCCGCAGAAATAGCCTCGGGGATGGTTTAAGTGAGGGGCGGAAAGGAATGGGAAGGAAGGAGGGAGTAAGGATCCTCGTGCGAGAAGGGAGAGAGGCAGGCAGGGACACGCGGATATTTCCGAGTACATTTTTGATGGGATTTTTAAATGAGCTCCAATTGCGTTAAACGCTACGGCTCTCGACTTAAGGCAAGATTTCCTTAAACGACGTTTCAGCCTCTCAGAGCCTCGCGCTGTCTCGCCCCGGAATGAAAATTACCGGAGGTCGGTCTCGTCCTCTGCGTCTTATATCTACGCTTCCCGTTTTTTCTCAGCTCCTTCTTCTTCTTCTTTCTCCTCCTTCACCTCCTCCTCTTCTTCTTCTTCTTCTTCTTGCTCTTGCAGTCGCTTACGGCTATTTACCGCGTGCGTCGCGGGGTATTAATGTCGTCAGTTAGAGCTTCCAGGTAATTTCGAGGATACGAACGCATGTAAAAGCTCGATCCCGACCAATATTCGCGAACACCTCGACGAAAGTTGAGAAAGTCCGCGAGTCCTGGCAATGAATGTTTGCTATTTCACTCTCCCCACTTTCTGAGTTTCTAATGATGTTCACGCTGCGTTCACTGATTAATCTTAGCAAATTTCTATGCTTATGTTAGACGTGCGATTGTTGATTGCGAAACTGCAAAAAGAGCATAGAAATAACTGTGGATGGAATATTTTCTATTGAAAATTTGACGCATTAAACACGCACAAGAGAATCTATCGGAGGAAGACAAGGGAAAGAAGAAAAATGGCAATGTTCGATTGAACATAAATTGCGTGTAAATTAAGAAGGATTTAATTGAAGTCATGAGATAGTTACATTACCAACTGATAAGTTCTTCAACGATAATTTGCAGTGATTTTTGAAGAACAAAAAAAA
>NW_022639482.1:2003966-2008159 GCF_010583005.1 Odontomachus brunneus | reverse complement strand
TCGAAACGCGTGGTAACGTTGCAATTGCGTCGTCGAGAAACGGGAGGAGAGAGAAAGAGAGAGAAGAGACGAGAGAGAGAGAGAGAGAGAGGAGGAAGAGAAAGAAGAAAAAAGAAAGAAGAAAGAAGAGAGAGAGAGAGAGGGAGAGAGAGGGGGAGAAAGAGGGGGAGAGAGAGAGGGAGAGAGAGAAGCGAGCGGAGGGAAAGAGCCTATAACGCGCCATGAAGATTCAATTTTGCAACGTTTGCTAGCACGTGCGGCGCGTTAATCTCGCGGCGCTTAAACGATGAATCGTTGAGCAAATTGTCGTACACCGCTCATCCGACACAATATCGCGACTGGTTGCACTTGTACAGCACGTCCGATCAGCGCGCACCCTAATGAGCTCGCTCGGACTACTTTGTCTCGTGATAATGGACGAGATCGAGCAGGCTCGCATCGCTCTCTCGCGTGACCCGATTGACATAATCGCTATCATCGTTATAAAGGATCGGGAGCCATTATCCCACTGTGCGAAATAAGCCGAGGTGTCCCGAAGTTAATGTTAAAATTCTCCATCGTTCATTTTTTTCGGGCCATTAACCCTTTCGAGACGGCGTCGCCTTTGGTTGGCCGTATCATAATAATTTCTTCATTACACGTAGCAGCGATCGGAGATCGATACTTGATATTTTACGATTAATAATAGATATTATTTGAAACGGTGATATGGAAAGGTACATTAGCCCGCATTAATTTTGAATAATAATTCTTGAAAGGGGAAGTTCTTGAGAGCTTCCCGAGATTCGAGTTCTCTCCGTAATTCAAAACGAGTGGCAAAACATAGTTATGCGGTCCGCGGAACTGAGTATTACTGGCTAACGCTTTGATACTCCGTAGCGGAATGTCGCTCAGGATTGAAATGCATTTTGAGGTGGGATTTTCGCGAAAGTTACCGCTAATCAGAAAACATTTGTGCGTTACCGCGGCGACCGCGTAGTTTCCTAGGATGTGTTCCCCCCGACGCGCGTCGGACGAGAAGACACTCTGGTAAATTAGACTACTTTCAGTAACGAGCAGCAGCGCGGGAGAGACGGCGCATTTCTCTCGCTCGTAGGCGAGCCACATCTGGCGCAATTCGAAAACTTTTGCATTATGTCAAGCACTAGTCACGAAATGCAACGCCATACGCAAGACAGGGAGACATAAACGTCGCTGTCGACGCGAAATACGCGATCACCTCGTGTCCAACTCTTAACAGCGCGTGCAATTGCACCGCTCGCGGCTGTCGGCGACATACTTTTTTCTTCTGTTTTTTTCGAAAACTGGCTTTCAGCGATTTGTCTCGTGAAAAATGTCCGTTAAACGCCAGAATTTCCATTTCTGTTGAATTATCAATTTCGGATAATCTCTTTATTATCCAGCGAATCTAATCCTTATTAATCCCGTAGATCCCATTTGCCAGGGTATCCTCTATGAAGCGTGCTGCGTAATGCAAAAGCTCGTGCAATTTCCATTGCCCGATTTAATTATCGCTCGCGTTCTTTTCATCGATTTTCATTATCGCGCAGATTTTTTAAACGGCATAATAAACGTGCAAATTAATAATATATCGTGAGAACACGTTGCTACAGATGTTTGTTATCCAAGTATTATATGCGCGCACGATGTCGATTGCCAAAGATGAAGGGAACAAGTGAGATTTCAGAGTGTTTATGGACAGCCACCGGCCAAATAAAGACTTTTACGCAGCTGCGTCATAATGCCTCATCAACCGTTCGAGATTGACGGCTCTGTTTACCAATAACGAACGTCTAATAATAAATCGCCGCTTACCCCGCCGAGTCCATCCTTCCGTCCCGATCCTCATCGTCGCTCGTGCCAACCACCAAAGTCGGCTGCAGTTTCTTGAAGAGAAAAAGAAACTCGCTTGTTGTGTCGAGAAACCCGGCTCCCACGATAGTCACACGTAGTATCATCCCCCTAGGGTGTGGGTGCGAAAGCGCGCGACGACGAGGGGTGGCGGGTCAGCGGCCCGAACTCTCGAACTCGTCTCGAGGGGGTTGAAAAAATCCGCCGTGGGGTGCAGGTTGCGTGTGAGCGCGTCCGAACCGGCTACGTGTTTTCTTACGGGAGTTTGGCGCGCGACTGTGCTACTGGGGCCAACCCCAGCCGCCATCAACCCTCTTATGGCTCTGTGTCCCTACGCGTTCCTACCCTTCCTCGCTACCCTCTCTCCGTCTTCCTTCTATGCTCTCTCTCTTCCTTCCTCTCTCTCTCTCTCTCTCTCTCTCTCTCTCTCTCTCTCTCTCTCTCTGCCCTTCCCCTACCTCGCATCGCTCCACGTTACCCCACCACTTTCATCCCCCACCAGAATTCCGAGCGTGACAATCCTTCTCTATTTTCCTGCCACCCTTCGGTGTCCCTCCTTTTTTCGCTCACGGTGTCGTCCTCTGTCGTTCTGTCTCTTTTCTCTCTTCGGCACTCTCTGACTTTACCTCCTTTTTCCTCCCGCTATAGTGTAGACAGCGGCCTCTCGTCTTTCTCGCTCACCTTGCCTACCCCTTCCATCTGGTCTTTCATCTCACTTTCTCCTGCATCCTCGCGGAGCTTCGTCGCAACACCTTTTCCCTCGTGAGCGGTTTCATCCCCCTCGTCGTCGCAACCGTTGGCCGTCTCGCTCCGACGCCTTTGACCACTCATGGGGTTATCCCATCGTTCGTCGGGTCTGTCCTTTCGTTTCTCTCTCTCTTTCTCTCCTCTCTTCCTCCCGATGTTCCTCCCGCTTGTCGTACGTCCCTGTCTCGCTCGCAAGGGTGCAATCCCTCTCTGCTCACCCCGCGCGGAATCGCCACCGACATGGACCGACGACGCTTAGCGCCGGCGCGCGCGCCACGATTCAAAACTGCGGTTAGAAGGGGTCGTCAGAGATAAGGATGTGTCTTAAATATAGCGACGTGATGCTTAAGACACCCTCTCGCCAACTCCCGAGACCTTTACGTGGTCTACGAGTGACTCTCTTAGTCGCGCTCGGAATTTCGTGTTTTTTTTCAATGTAACAAATTTTTTTGACAACGTCATACAGCAAGTAGAGTCTGTCAAAACTTGGCTGATCGACCGTGCAACTTTTCCCCAGAGCGAAAAGCTTCAAAGCGGGATTTAAAACTGCTGTAATTGGTTAAATTAGCTTAATCTTTAACGCTAAAGAACTTAATACATATAAAATGTCACACAATTAAACACGGTGATTATCGCTTTGTGCTTATAGCAATTAAATTTATTTTCATATTCAACATCCCAAGTAGAAATTTATCCAGTTTTTGACTAGTAACTGTCCAGGAATTTTTGGTAACTAGCTAGTTTTTAGTCAGTTTTCTTGGCTAGAAACTGATTTGGTCGACGCTCACTTCGTCAAAAACTTGACAATTGAACTAGACATTTTCAGATCAGTTTTTAACTAGATTTTGATCAGTGTCTAACCTGTTTATTAGTAGTTTCTAAGCAGTTTTTTTACTAGTTTCTATGTAGTTTTTGACTATTTTATAAGTATTTTTTTATTGGTTTCTGATCAGTATCTATTTTTTTTCAGTTTATTAATAGTTATAAATAATTTAACTATATATGTATCAAAAGTATAATTTTATTAAAATTAAATTTTTATTAAAACAAATTTTTTCTATCTTTCATATAATATTTTATTTTATTTTGGTTAGGAAAAAATTCGTCAGTAATTTCCGATTTTTTGATGGACAGAAAATGCACAGCATTTCCTTACTATTTTTCTTGTATAGTTTCTGACAAATAACTGGCCCAAAAATACAATATTTTCAGAGTTTTTAATGGACAGAAACTATCCAGTATTTACTTACTATTTTTTCAAGTCTAGTTTCTGATTAGTAATTGGCCATGAAAAAATAGCTAGCCAATAGCTATTTTTTGCCAAGTTTTAAAACAGTAACTGTCTAATTAATTCTAGCCAGTAAAAACTGTCTAATTACCGGCCAGTAATTAGTTTTTCCTTGAGATATTTCTACTTGGGACTTTACATAAGTTTAATTTTGATGTCGTGTCGAGATACTCGAATATAACTCACGATTTCTCCGTAAAATAAACAAAAATCAGTATCACAGATAACATTAACATTAGAGTAACATTAGAGTGCATTAGATGCAAGAGAGAGAGAGAGAGAGAGAGAGAGAGAGAGAGAGAGAGAG
>NW_022639482.1:2000556-2003455 GCF_010583005.1 Odontomachus brunneus | reverse complement strand
GGGGGGGGGGACAAAGCGGACTCGGCAAACTCAGTTTTCCCGAGCTAAAATGTCGTGTCTCGTGGAAGATGTCGCCTGCATTCGAATGAACTTCGAGTTCACTCATCAAGGCTGATCGGAAAGGACAATATCTGCCCATCAACGTACACTTAATAAGAAACGCGTACAAAGCACGCGAGTACAACGAGCAGCGGTATGAAGTATCAGCGTGCGCATCGCGTCGCGTCCTAGCTTGCGTATAAATAAGGATGGGCTAAGCCCCGTTCTGGCCTGTAATTACGACGGAACTAAGCCGGGTATTCCGTGGATCGGTGATCCTTCGTGCCTGGCGCGACGCCGAGGATCTCCGCTCGGCCGAAACCAATTTGGAATTAATGTAACGTCCTGCGGAATTAACGTGGAGAGTCCTGCCGAACGGAAACGGTCCGATCCTTGGCACGACGAAACTTCCTCGTCAAAAATTCACGGGAACGATGTGCCGGTCAAATGAGAATGATTAATGTAGACTACGAACATGTAGACCACGTTAAACCACGCGACTTTTTTCCCGTTTTATCTGGGTGGAATCCGTAAATTAAGTCTGACAAATTGAAAGAACCTAAAAATGGATTCTATCCTCTCCTTTAAGCATATCATTAATAACGGAAAGAAAACAAACCGGTGAAATAGAAAAATCGTCATTTGGGAGCAAAATAAGGTGAACAAAAACTATGGTGATATTAGGGTGTCACTCTCGATGTTACATCTCTCAATTAGCGGTGAACACTTGGTCGGTCAACGAGTTGTGTCACTAAGTAAATAAATAGCTGCGACGAATTCTACAGTGTTATGTGTCGCGCTAACAAATGTGAATCACGTCATTGACCTGGTTTACCGTGTAGATTTGTGTATCTTTGCATGCGGGCAGTGGGATACGTAGATTATTACCGCGGGATTAGGTCCCGGGGAGAGACGTTAAATGAAAAGCGACATCAAGGGGACATAAGCACGCGTCATATTGATGTTGTGCTAACATCCAACATTCGCGGTCTTTCGCGTCTTCTGACTCGTCTGGGTGTTCTGTACACTGCGAAAATAACTACACGATAACGCGTATTCAACAATAATGTTCCTTTGGAAATACCCCTGATCTCTCACTTGTCTTTTGCATCTGCTTAAGTAAGATAATTCTTGACTATAAATTCACTTGTCGTGTAAATTATTTAATTTCTCCGAAGTCAGAAGTGATTAATCATTTTGTTGAACTTAATGATAAAATCGATAGAAGTAAAGAATTTATTTTTTAATAATGCCGTCGATCAACGCGATCTTGCCAAAATAATCGAGATAATCGACATATTTTCGACGCTCGTAAAAAGTATTTGGAATATTTTCGGTCCAAATCCTGATACGTTTCGTGTCCATTTCGTGAAGACACGAAATCTTCGAGATTTTATCTAATTAAAGTTAAATCGACAAGGAATATGCAGTTGACAAAGTAGTCTGCTCTCTCCATGACAGAATTCGCAAAAAGAAGTAAAATTACCCGAGTAGGTTACAAAGTGCAACCTAAGATCCAGCAGACACTGCAGAGGGATGCGAGCAATTACACAAGTATTTGTGAGTACTACATCGCCAGATAAAGGGTAACGAGAACGGCGTTAAACGGGTCCGAACTGTCTCCCGTTAATTTCCGTCTTGTTAATCATTATCAGAACGAAGGCCCTCAGAGAAGAACGCGAGTCCCCGACGAGCCGTGTATATTAAAGCGTCCTGAACATCAAACGGCCACTGAATTCGCCAGAGATGGCCGAATAAGACGTCAGAAATTAAAGCCATATCGCGGTGGTACTAGAGGCTTCTCTCCTGCATGGCATTAGGCCGCTATTGTTTCACGGACGACAATCGTCTCTCGTGACACTGAATATGTTTTAAATAGCCGTCGGCCGAATAATGCCGCATTCTCTCGCGTTATTCACCTCAGCGATGTTTAATAAAACGATCGGAAAAAAGCCACGTTCTTCAGCGTTAATCGGCAGAATTTCGCGATTAATAAGACTGAACGATAAAATTCAGTGGCTGTCCGATGTTCACGAAGCGTTCGCGTTCTATTTCGTCTGTTTTATCACAGCACCATCTTTCCCCCTACATATTTTTTTACATTGTAAAGTATCCGGAAAATTCCATGAAAATATTATCGATGCTAATGCTACATGAAAAGAAACGTTTAGTGTTTGTAACTATAATCGCACAGAGAAATAATTAATATAAATTATAGTCAAGGAAACCATGTCTTTTTATTAAATTCTGTTGTAATGTTGATGATAATAACCTTACATATACATGTTGCTGCTACATGCATTTTATTGCAAAAAATATGGCTGGAATGAAAAATAATTATAATTTCAGTTAGATCAGTAATTTTTTTCTCTCAGTATGCCTGGCACGGTAAGAGAATATCAGACAGCGCTTTGACGAAGGCACGAAACAACGTGCGTTTCGCGATACATAGGCGAGACAAAAAGAAGTTTATATAATTAGATGGACACGCTGATTCCAATTAAAGTCTCGTCCCAAATTCGACGTCCGGAGGACCTCTCTCGAAGGCGAGGTGTCGCGGCGAGGCAACGGCGCGGCGCAGGACGGGAGGAAGATTTAATTCGCTTCCGATTTAATTCGCCGCGTGGCAAACCATTGTTTCGGCTGATCCGCACGGCAAAACGCGCGGAAGCGACGCCCGATGAAAATGAAATTAGGAATGCGAAAAGAGGGAAAAAAAGAGGACGCGCGCGAGCCGTAACGCGCGAGAAAAAGCGTAGGAGAGGAGAGAAGGATGATCGAGGATAAAAGGGAGGGAAAGAGAGAGAAATAGAGAGAGAGAGAGAGAGAGAGAGAGAGAGAGAGAGAGAGAGAGAGAGAG
>NW_022639482.1:1993068-2000150 GCF_010583005.1 Odontomachus brunneus | reverse complement strand
AGAGAGAGAGAGAGAGAGAGAGAGAGAGAGAGAGAGAGAGAGAGAGAGAGGGAGAAAGAGTCGGCGTCCCAACCCCCTTATCCGATAGACCGACACGTACTAAACCCTTTCCCCCCCGTTGACAATTTACTCGCGGTTCGCTTGTCATCGGCAAAGATACAAAGATAATTGGTCATTGGGGTATGCCATCGCGCGCGGGGCGAAGCGAGATAGACGAAACCAAGTACTTTGAAGAGGGCAAGCACTTTGAGCAGATTTGCTTTGGCCGTTGTTTCGGGCTTGTATTTTAGTTTAGATCAAAAGACTGACGCCACTGACCAATTCAGCCGTATCTAAGCTGCTGCCTCTCCGTCCTACCGTCGGCGTCCTTTCTCATTCTCTCTGTCCCACCGTCCCACCGTGTGTCGCTGCTGCGTTGTTATACGCCCGTTTATTTCCCCTCTTTCCATCTCCCGTGTCCGTCGCCTTTACCTCTTAATGACGGATTCTTCGATGAGTCTAAGAGGGCACACTTGTCTTCGGCGAGAATTCGATGCGGCCTTTAATTACGGCGACATTCACTATCGAACGTGGTGTAAAGTTGCAGCAAATTAAAATTCTCTTCAACCTTCTGTTCGTTAAGCGACGCGAGACGTAACGTTTTAACGCGAGATGTAAATTCCCGCTTCGCGGTATTACGCTCCTACTTTTTCGGGATGTCGTCCAGTTCGCGAGCGTCAGAATGACACTGACGCAGTTGTGAAATTTACGCGAAATTTTTTTATACCTATATTTTTGTTTTTTTTTACAGAAATAACGACGGCTAATCGTTCTCTGTGCGAGTGCACCACGGGGAAGGAGAGGAGAGAATGACGAGGAAACTTGGACGATCTGGAAGCAGTAGAATCGGAGTTCAGGTGGCGGACCGTAGCGCCGGTACGAGGTCTATAATGGGCATGCATGGTCCGCATGATTTGCATACCAATGGTGAGTAATATAAATTACAGGTAATTACCTGGACGTTCAGGAGAGCCGATAATTTTATTCCGTCCTATTTTCATCGCATCGTTATCCGCGCGTAAGAACGAGCCAGGCTGATCCGCGAACTTATTTAAATTATGCGACAGCGATTTCAGTCGTTGATTAGTAAATCGTGGAATTTCACGAAACCCTGATACGCTGCTGCTTTAACTGTGTCTCCAACGGGAGAAACCATTAACGCAAGACGGACGAAAACATCCATTTTGCATTGTACTTTGATTTTTTACATGAGTGTACGCCATTAGGAAATTAGTCAATCCTTTCTTCAGATCTTTCTAGCTCGCGCTCGAGAACATTCTTTCTGTGGAAAACTTTACTGAAAATCTACAGTTCACGTTATACGTACTGTAGACTTTCAGTAAAAATTTTCCTGCAAAAAAGGACGTTTTGGAATGCAAACCTAAGCTATAAATATGTAATAGTATCTTAATCGAATTTCATATACACGTTGTCGACCCTTGGTAGGGATTATTGAATTTTCGATATGAATTTCCAACACTTCAATTTTGTACGAACACGAAATTAATCCCCGTGTTTTCGTAATGTTTCACGCGGAAAGATATCGGAGATAGATTTGAAAATTTGTGTTTGATGTGTATATGAGGGAGCATTTGAAAATAATCTAAAACGCGATAAATTATCTACTACTAGGACCGTCTTGCGAGGCGCATCCAGAGGATAAAGCGCTCTCGTAAAACCAGATGGCGCCGTTGTTAGGCGGCTTATTTCGCTCTTCTCAATTAAAAAGTTAACCGCGCTCTGCTATTAGGGTTGTATCGCGCGAGCTGTATACACGGTTATCAGGGACGAGTACGATACTCGGGGAATCGGCGATACCTCGGCACGTTACTGTTACCGTTTGCCGCTACTTCTCTCCGCCGTTGGACGATACAGGCGATACCGTCGTAGCGTTTAATTTTCTAAGTTTTTCCTCGAAATGGGGCCTCGGAAGTTCTTCAGTTTCGCGAGTGCGGGAGGGGGAGATGAGAAAAGGAAAAAGGAGAAAATGGATGAGGGCTGCTGGAGAAGTCGGTGGCGGAAAAGCCGGAGTAAGCAAGGGGCGAGAGAGGAAGAGGAAGGAAGGGTGCTAACTTCGGTGCCTCGACCCTTTTTAATGTTTATAGTTTCAAGACGCCCAACACACACACACACACATACACAGATACACACACATGCGTCGTAAACATAACTGCGACTACGTGGCGGAGGCTCGCCATGCTTTGCACGGCGCGGCTCGGCGGAGATAATTAGAGAAATATCGCTTAATAAAGTTCAACCACTCGAGCGCCGAAAGCGAGAGAGGCTGCTCTCCTGCGAAATGTTCGCGATGCTCGCGCGATAGAAACGCGAAAGCGCGAGTGCGATCAAAACTTGGCTGATTGTACGCCAAACGAGTCGGCTTAGCAACTGCTGATCTCTTCTCGCAGGTGGGACATGGCAACCGCGAGTATCTTTGCGAGCAATCACGTCGCAAAGCGATCAAAGCGCGCGAACATTGTCGAATATTCGAAGCGAAATTAGCGATTTTTACGGGAACACCTTCGGTATTGATGCACTTTGATTTCTATCTCGACTGTTACGAGACATTTCCGAAACGTTTCCTTCGAGCGCGAAAGTCTCTAGACGGCTTGAAGTCTACCTTAATTTCGCACAATTTTCCGGGAGTTTGTATATACACAACTATGTTTATTTTTAAATTTCTAACACTTGACATATACGTGGGCGACCTGATGATTGCATAGGCCGCTCTATTACTTTTAGCCGATAAATCGATCGGTGTCCGCGTACGTGCCATGTCCGGCGGACGCGTCCGTAATCGAGCGGCGGTGAAACCGACCGCCATCGCTTTATCCCGAAAGTTTCGCAAAGGTTGTTTGGCACAAGGCGCTGCTACAAGGGGTGAATCCGGCCGACACTGATTTAGAAGCTATAAGTCAGCACCGACGCGCAATTACCCCCCTTCGCCTGTCAGAGAGCCGGTTCGAACGGCGCTCGCCGCGGGATGCTTACCGTGATCCAACCCCACGGGCTTATAGCTTTTGAAAATGGTGAAAAATGTGAGCCGTGGGCCGTTTCCGTCGTCGTCGGTGACCCTTCTCTCGCCCGTCTAAATGCAAACGTTATTACGACAATTTCGTTGCCGCTCGTTAATAGCGCCTATCGATCGTCGAGGATGCATGTGAAATTTGAAAAAGGAGATTGTGTCGGATAGATAACTCGAGAGAACGAGAGAGAGAGAGAGAGAGAGAGAGAGAGAGAGCAAAATGGAATTTTCCGGTATACTAGAATCTCACCGAGAAGCGAGCCAATTTCTGCGAGGCAAAGTTCCATTTTACTGTACGCGCCGGTTTTGCGGTGTAGCGAAGTATATAATGTGGATTTAAGCATTCTATAAGCTTAGACAGAGTCTTGAGTCATGAGGAAATGTATGAATATATATGCGAATTTCCGAAATTCGAACTAAATATTCGTCGCAAACATATTGACATATAAGTTTAATTATTTCCTTGAGGCTCGAATCTCTTCTCGCGAAAAGATTTAAAGCTTACTTTGGTGACATAATACCGCGTAAAATACATCGAAACGTAAAATCCTGGAAAGAGCGCAAATATACGATCGTCACACATCGAGAACCAGTTTGAACAAAAAGTCCTCGAAATTCCGTCCATTCGCGGGATCCAATATAGGAATCAGGAACACGTCGCGTCACTCAATTTAACTTGATAATCAAACATTATCGCCGTATCGGATGTCACTTCGGAAGATGCGATGCAGTGAGAGCACGGCCGAGCTCATTCTAAATTCGGTCGAATAAGAGCTCGAGGAGCCGCGAACGTCTCGGATGCATGGCGAACGGTCGCGCAAAGTAAAGGCTTTGACCAAGGCTTGGTATGTAAATACACTTTGCGGCCTTCTCTGCGATGACGCCGGTCCATGCCATCGTCCTGCAGACGCGGGAGTTCCCTATGGAATCCCCGTAACACCCGTATTCCAATACGAACAGGCGGAACTACCTCGCGGAGCCCTGCAAGGATCGAACGGGACAGTACCCGGGGCCGTGCGCCACGTTATCCGGCTTTCCTACGAGTGGATAACAGAAACGCTTGCGGTCCACGGCGACTCGCGTGACTCGATATTACGATATAATCCGGATCCACGAAGCTAAGTTTATGTGCGAACAACGTTGCGGGATACTTTGTCAGGCCGCGTAATAAGCGAGAGGTAGCAATGGAGCAATTATTCCGGGAGCGGAATATCGAAATAAAGCTAGGTCAGCTTGTTAGTTTGGATTATTATTGATAATGATAACGGAGAGATGCTATCTCTTTATTTCTAATTGTCATGTGTCCCTCGTAAATCGTTCCATGATTACGTTTCATGATTATATCTTTGTTAATCTGTAATTAGTACACGGGCAGAACGTCATAATTTTTCTTTTTCATATCAATTATTTTACCGTGTTTCTAGTGACAATAGATTGTCAGATAGATCTATTTTGTTAAAGAATTCCTCCAGGAACATAGCCAATTTAATAGCACATTTCAGTTTCTAAAATATAAAAATTATATGGCACATATAAAATGAAAGGATAACAAATTACCGCAGAATGTCGATCTATTCCTCACGGCTACAAAATTCTATAGTAATTTCTACTATACAATTCTTTGCGTGTAATGATAACCGCGGCAATGTTGATCGAGCTCGATACGGCTACGTTGATTCCTTTTCCCGCGGAAAATTAGAATGACACGTGATTTAATTATCTTTTCAGCGTGATAACGTCTAAAAAATCTGTCAACACGTGTGACTTTAACTGTACGCTGCTGCATCAAGAGATTTGCATATTTAGCAGACTTGGCGGACCCTCTCGTAACCATCGTCACTATAGAAAAGTAATCACGGGGGAAGTTTAATTGGGACTTCGTTCACGTAATAAGTTTCGAAATATTCGACGGTACATGGAAGCCTCCGTGTGCTTCAAACTCCCCTCTGATTGCGCTCGCTTTTTGAATTCACAATCGATAATTCGGAGCAGCGCAATATCCGCCCTAGAGGCGACCGGGTAATTCGCTCGGTCGTCTCGCAATTCCATTTACACAACGGCTTAACCTAAGGTTAATTCGATAGTAACATTAATCGTCGCGCTAACAACGATCAGGCCGACTGAGCTGAAGTTTTAGTGAATCGCGATTTAAGCGGGCCCGCTCTTTAATGGAATTCCGACTTATTTTTCGTTGGACGTTTAACGTGGAGAATGAAAAGAACTCGCGAACGAAACGATAGCATCTAATAAAACTTCGCATAAGAGAAAGTTTACTGCAAGTGGCTCGAGGTATCGAAACAGCTGATGGAGAGAACGCTGAGGAGTTCGCATAAACGTTGTAATAAAACTAAAAAAAAGAACGTGGAAAGTTGACTTACCGCGTATGCTTCAAAGTCCAGGAAGATACTCAATGCGTGTGTTGACACTAGACATTATTATCCTCCCACCGTTTAAAAATATTCACATCAACAATCGCGACTGGCTTTCATTGGCTATTTTTCTTTCTCACTTGGTCGTATACCTAAGTGTCTTGCTTATATTGGTTAAAAAAAGAAGAAAGAATAAGTTGACATATTAACATGATCCAAATATTTTAAATGGATGCTAAAATGAATACCAAAATGAATGACGAAACTCTAAAAATGTCGATAACGTAGAATCCAAAATGTCATATCAAATGACATAATTACGCTAACTTTTTCATATTTCTTGTATATATAGATCTTATAAAATAAATGTGTGTGTGATTTTTGTTTAATTATATTAGTGGAAATCATAATCACGCATATATATATATATATATATATATATATATATATATATATATATATATGTCTTTCTGCAAACTAAATCTCCTAAATTTAGTAGCAAGCAACTGAATGTTCATTGCAATTTTTTTTGCAATTTTCCTAAGGCGGAACAAATACATGTTTGATCTGTATAAGTTGCAAAACTTTTATATCGAGGAGATATTTAGGGGAGACCGAGGCTAGTTGGCTACCGGAGTAAGTTGGCAAAACCGGTTATTTCTAATATTTTCTAACAAGTTACAAAATTAAGCAAGTAAGATTTTTAAACATCAAAGATAGCTTTGAAATTCCTGCTTGTTTGATTCTGAAACCTATCAAAGAACGGTAGAAATAATCGATTTTGCCCCGGTGGCCGCGATCTCTCCTACGCTAACTGACAGATCAAGATGTCACGTTTCAAATTTTATATCGTTCTTGTCGCGTATTGAGTAATGTTCCAGTTCCTTGTTGCACGTACTTTCATTATGCAAAAGTATTTGTAAGTCTGCGCGAGCAATACGACGTAAACTTCGCAGAGAGAGTTCCCAAGTATGCCATCCCTTTAACAGCATTGTAATTAAGGGACACACACACATGCACACATACATACTTATATGAGCTGAACATTTATTAGTGCTTATTATCGCGTCGCAAGGACTACGAACTAACGGAAGGGCCAAGTGCGATCGAGGGTCTGGTTAAACCGGCTGGAAGAGCGTCGAACGACCAACTTTTTTTTTACTCTACCGACTCCCTTTTTCTCGCGCGCGCCTTTTCTTTCTTGTTTCTGTCTAATTGCTTTGCTTACGTCCGACGGATGAGGCTCTTCGGTCACGTGTCTGAGCCGTCGCTCGAATTGCTCCGACGTAAAGTTTCCTCTGTGCATCTCGTCGCGCTTAACAGCCAGAGAAACGTGCGTTTTGCGGTGCTGCAGTTCGCGCTATATTAATGCCCACTTTCACACACACGCACCGGTGAAACGATTCACTCGTCGCAGCGCGCTGTTGCTTCGCAATAGGATTGAGATCCTTCATCGTCGAAATAACGGTGGGAGGATACAGAAATCGTACTGTCGATATCACGTTGCAATTAGCGACGCGCGAACTTTGACTGACGAGATCGATCTTTAAACTTTCGCAAACGCGAACGACACCCTCGTACTAATCACCCTCGTGATCAAATACGATAACTAGCGGCGATGTGTATGACGACGCGCACAGATCTCGGGG
>NW_022639482.1:1974836-1992973 GCF_010583005.1 Odontomachus brunneus | reverse complement strand
GGGGGGGGGGGGGGAGGGGGTGAGACTAGCTCGCAGGAGACACTCGGGGCAAATGCGCGCGAATTGTCGAAGTAGAAATTTCGAACAAGGAACAAAGCGAACACTTGTTAATCTTGTTCGACTCGCGAGTCGACTGCAAACTCTTGTTTGCACGCGATATGATCCGTATGCTTTCTCTCGTTCGCGCGGCTTATCGGGATGTCAACAGGTCAAAGGACATCGATAGACTGGCTTGGTGAGTCGCGTGTAGCCGGCACGGCATACTTTTAACAATAATACGTGACGCACGAGCGAAACAGAAGAATCGTGTACCTCGCCGCGCCAGTCGGCTGATGTAACGACGTCGGGAGCAACCGTGACGGGCGCGGCCTTCCGGATGCGACCGGATGTTGGACGAAGTCCATTACGACGAGCGGTAATCCTCCTCGGCACGGAATCGTCGCGCGTAGTTCTCTGAATTCGATAATAAATCGAGGCAAACGCTGCCTTGTTTCATTAAAAAATGGAGTACATGCGTTCATATCCCTCCGTTGGAATAATTTGACTGTGAACGTAGTCGATTGGTACAATTAAACGATAAATGTGAACGACGCATTTATGTCAACAGAAATTGATAAAATGGCCCTCTCAGGTATTCAGTCGAATAAAATTGATATAAACGAGAGCAGGGCGAATAGAGAGACGTATTTTTCTAAAATTTTCGAGTGATTCAACGGTTATATATTTCAGATATTATTCTTTTAACGAATTAAAACAAAGAAGAAGCTTGAAACAATGCAGAGTCCGATTATCCGCTCACATGACTGTTTACTTTGCCTTAGATTCCGTTCACTTTCCGTTTATTAATTTGCGTATCATACACGGGGAAAAAAGATTTGATTGAATTAACCATTGAACAATCCAGAAATTCCAATTGAAGTAATCCGAATTCTGTTTAAGTTAATAAGATTTTTGGTAGACTAACCAAACATGTCTGATTATTTAACCAGACAGATCTTTTACTCTCTGGTTAAATAATCAGACATGTTTGGTCTACCAAAAATCTTATTAACTTAAACAGCATTCGGGTTACTTCAATCGGAATTTCTGAATTGTTCATATTTGACCAGATATTTGGTTAATTTAACCAAATCTTTTTTTTCCGTGTACGACTTGACGATCTAATCAGACAGCGTGCGAGAAAAAATCGCAATTTCTTCACACGTCTGTTCACGTTTGGATGTCTCGAAAGTTCGATCAGACTTCATACAACATATTAGAGAATCTCGGAACACGAACACGAACAGAAGAAGAAAAAGTGAAACATAAAAGAGGAATTAAAAGCATGCATTAAACGAAAACATAAGAAACGTGAGGCGTCAACGTGTCACGGGAACTGCGGATTTTCGTGATGGACGTTTCGATCTGGTAGAGTTTGCATAATCATTCATTCATTCGTTCATTCATCCATTATTATTACATTTACGCGCTCGCATGGTGTCGCGTTGCGACAACATATGTATACACTAACGTAAAACTTTGTAACAATAGATTGAACGAGCTCGAATAACCGGCAGGAAGCGTTCCTCATCTGACTTGCGAACGGGTGTGCGTGCGACCGTGTGTTTTGCTCTCTCTCTCTCTCTCTCTCTCTCTCTCTCTCTCTCTCTCTCTCTCTCTCTGTCGTATATCGCTCACAGGTAACGAAGCGGATCGCCCCGCAGCTCAGTATCTATGACGCACGTACAGGGTGTCGCAGGGTTCGCCACACCTTCTCTCATCTACCGAGAAATTCTTTGAACCTGAGCGCGACAGGCGCTTCTCGACTGATCCGTTCCGTTGAATATTATTTTGAATAATTTCCCGTTGAATATGGCAGTATTCGACGAGCTGTTGTCTCGAGTACCATTACACCTGAATAATGTTTGGAGAATTGCACGGAGCATTTTTTACCTGTGTACACGAACAAGTAAAATTGCTCGATTGCTTGGTACTACAAACAATTTTCGCGAATCTTTGAGCGACGAATAAGGCAATATTATTCCGTAATTGGCTTCGGTATTTAATAATATTTTAAATTAGACATTCGCGACGCGGATACATGCGTGGCATGAAAAATCAAAAGTTCCCGGGGAAAGTTTCGTGTGTCGTTTCGGAAATTCACACAGAGCACATGAACGAAACGGTACGCGGACGCCCCGTATTTTTATACGGGAGATAGAGGAAAAAGAGAGTGAAAAAGGGGGAAGAGCAGCGATCGATTCGATTACTCGCGCGCTTAGGATTCTCCCGGAATTCGTCCCGTCGATGGAACGAGACTGAATAAAGTGACTGAAATCGAGTGTCGCTTCCGGTGGTGTTCTATTTCCTTTATTTTTCCAAGAGTGCACGCCACCCACAATAACGATAACGATAATCACAGCGAGCGAGCGCGTTTTACTTTATATTCATGGCGTATTACGCAATAAAAATGTGCGTGTGCTCCATAGTTACGCAAGCAACCATCGAAAGTGCATTAGAGCGAGTCGCGGCGTGTCGTGAGAACGTGACGTCACACGCGTATTTATCGCGTGATATAAATCCGCGTGCCTGGGGACAGCTGAGGGAAAATCGCACGGAGGAGAAACGAGATATCGATACACACCTGATCTCGGAGATGTACGTTGTTCTGCGCGCGGGACCATCACCGATTGCACTACGCACACATGAGTCGAATTTAGTTTAGTTTCTCGGTTATATTCGACAGCCGCGTGACTGAAGCGACTGCTGATAACTTTCACTGAGAGATACTCGATCGGGAGGATATTGCGATAGGCAATAAAATCGGCTCATCGAACTCACGGTGTATAAGCGACGTAGCGCGCAGCGGCTGGCGTAACTCGGAACTCTACGTTTCCATCTTGACTCGTGCAGAATTCGTGCGCGTTAACTCGTTTTCGCGCAGCATCATCCGCCGCGCATTCTATTTCCGCGACGAAAGTGCCTGTCCGCTGATTCGATAGGAAAATCGCCAAGTTCGGCAGCTATCGGCCGAGTGAATCGGCGGGCGCGAGCGCGGGGTTCAAATTGAAGTAATTAAAACTCGGGCACGCGGGGGCTCAGAAAGTTGGCTATTGTCAGTCGGGAGCGTGTGCCTTGTTAAATTTCTCGGTCGAGCGGGATCCTTCGTCCCAAGTGGAGCGAAACGGATGGCCAATGGCCAATGATGACTCTAAACTCCCCCCACTTCTCCACCCCTTCTGCCACTCTTCTACCCGCTGTCGCCCCTTCGTCCAGTCGCCCGGTCGTACCCGGTGCGCTTCCGATTCCCTTTCTGTCTCCTTTTTAAAAGCCCCTCTTTCCCTCGTTTTCCTCTTTCTCGTAAAGTTCGTGACTCACCGGCAGATCTCTCTCGGAAAGGGGTTAAAAAAAGCAACGAGGGTCGCATCTTCCAAGTTCGAGATTTCTCAGCGGCATTCTCGTTAGTATCAAGGCGACTGGGCGGTATTGTTATTATTTCGCGAGAAATGCGCTAATCTGTTTCTCTCCTGTGTGAATTATTTTTCCGTATCTGACGTTTGGCAAGAATAGAAGAGGAAGATGTCAAAATAATTACTTGAATTACATACATCGATACGCGTTGGTATATATTCTTTTTTTAAATTAAACATTAGCACAGGTGAGAGAAATTTTGCTACAAATTGAGAGAAATATATGCTACACATTTAATTCTTCAATTTCTATGTTTTTACTCGAGATCGTGAATTCGCAATTCCTGTTGCAATAAGAGTCGCGCCGGCGTTGCTGACCGCGCTTTAGAATTTCATTTCGGGAGAAGGACCATCGCGCGCAAAATTGGGGCATCTTCACACGGATGAAAACGGACTAATCGCGTATTTTTCTGCCGTCTAAAGGCCACCGAGCGAACAAATATTTAACGAGCCGCGCATGAAACGCGTGCGAATAATGCTTTATGTTTTGTGTGCCGGAACACACGCGGGAAAAAGGTTAGACAAATATTAAAGGTAAACACAGAGAAGCCGGATTCGCAGCGCGCGGCGAATTTGTCCCGGTCCCGTACATCGTTTCTCTTGAATCCGGCATCCTTTTTACCCCTCTCGCCGTATCGCTCCTCGACCGACCAAAACGAAAGCGGCGATTTTAGCCGGCATTATTACCGCGCTTCTCGTTGCTATTATGAGTCCCCGTCCGTTGACACGATTTAATGTGAGTCGCGCTGTTCGGCGAGCGAGAGAAACGCGCGAGAAAGGAATTATAGCAGCAGCAAGATACGTCGCAAACGAGGCGGGCTCCGCTTTTTTCTTCCCGCTGCTACGGGTCTAAGGCGCATTTTCTGTCGTAAGCAGACACTGTCAGGACATCCGGCATATCTGTGATACGTTTCCAATATTTCATCGGCTCGTTTGCGTTATTTCGCTAGACAACTCGTCGATGCGAGATCGTCGGCTCTATGGTTCAGCCGCAGGTACTATCCGCGTTTTGTTCTCCGCCTTCATTTGAATATATCTTTTCGTACGATCCATTTCTGCGTTATTACTTGCACTTGCGGCGGCATCCACTTTATTAGTCGAAATCGAAAAGTTGGGAAAGCGTCGAGAGCTCAGATACGCTTTTAGAGAATTTTCGTTATATATTAACCCTCTAAAAAAAATTCCGATAAGTTCTCGAAGGATCATAATAAAGAGAACCTCCAGATGTTATATTATTTAGATTATTGCTGTCACTTTATTTTATTCCTTTCCTCTTTTATTTTACCCTTTTCTTCTTTTTTATTTTATTCCTTTTCTCTTTTATTTTATTTTATCCTTTTCTCTTGAACTGAGTTTGAAATGAGCAATGTATTAATTATGTAACTTACGTAACTATAGATGCAGTATCTATGTGATGAGGAAATATTGAATGATTAATATAGGGTAAACGGCCGGATTAAATTCGGTAGATAAATGAAATAATAGGCTTTCTTTATTCATAATTCTTTCGTCATTTTTTTTATTGCCGTCGAATATTTCGACATGATTTGTGGAAATTAAAAAGAAATGGAAAAGTAGGAGCTGTGAGAGTCAAGATAGCAGTTCTGTGTCTAATATTTTATTAATGTTGTGCATTAATAAGTATCTAAATTTGGAGTTATACAGTATAAGTAATAATATACAAAAAAGCGAAAAAAGCCGTTGATAGATTTAAAGTAAATGTTGCGGCCCAAAGAGCACAAATTAGAACTTGAGAGATTCATACTAGATTCTAAAATATCGATATTCATAATTGTAAGTTATTTACCATCTCTGTGATTAAAGGACATAATTAATTATAAATTCATATTTATGAATCATTACGCGGCTGTTTAAAATCAATATTTCTTATTCTTAGATATAAGTTGGATAATCAGAGATTTATAAAGTTTTAATTATTTATGAAATAATAACGGATTATATAAATATGTTGGTTTATATTTCAATTCGGGTTTACTTATTCTAGACAAGTTTGTTAAACGTCCATTACAATAACACTCGATTATGGAGAAATTACGCGACGCACGAAAGTATCAAAACAAGAAGAAACAAATTTTTCCTCTCCCATCATTCGCCCCAGTCGTTGAATGGCCGAGAAATCACAACAATTAACATCTTCAGTACAGAACCTTCAAGGAAGTTAAACTTACTCTTGTGCGTCGCGTACTCTGCCAAGTGTTTTCATTACGTGTCGAGCCGGGGAATGATATGCATATTGCGAAGCACGTGTATCGGTACGTTAGTTATCATTCCCGTCGAATAATTAAAATATTTCACCGGCTTTTAGAATATTTAATTGAATTCTCATCGGTATTAATATACATATATATAGCCACGACGGAGTAGTTAGGGACAGAATGTTGGATCGAGAAGTCAGGACAGAGGACACGGAACGTCAGAATACGACTATCATATATTTCCAGGTGTATTTATTATACGGAATATATAAGTCATTTATAAGTCATTTATAAGTCATTTATTATACGGAACATTGTCGATTTTAATCAACGTTTGATAAACTTACTAAGAATAAGCGGATATTCTAAGTTGAAACCTAGGCCGGTATTCATAGTTTGTATTCATTGAATAAGTAATTATAGTTTTATAAATCTGTGATCAACTCGTCAATTTGCATGTGTATTTATTTTGTGTAACAAGAAATATTAATGCAAACAGCTGAACAAGCCCCAAAAACAGCCCCAAAATACGAATCTGTAATAATAAGTATGTTATTGATTAAAGATATTAAATAATTTACAACTATGAATATCGACCTTAAAACTTAGTATAATCTCATAAATGTTGATACTTTTAAGTAATTCTAATAATGCTCCTTGGGCCGCAAATTCTATTTTGAATTTACCAACTCCTTTTTTCACTTTAGTTTATATTATTGTACTGTAAATACGAGTGCAAATGTACTTCTGTACTGTTGCGCAGCATTATTGGACATTTAACTGTTTTGTCTTTACAGCTGTTTTGTCTTTTCATCAGCTCTTTTAAGAGCTATAATTTTTATCGAAATTTCCAACATACAAAAAAAGATAAAAGAAAAAAAATTAGGAAGAGATGAGAGAATAAAACGTGTTACCTACTTTCTCATAAATGTGTGTGATATTAGATTACTTAATACTTTTTTCTCTCGCCTAATATTATTTTTTCTTATTTAATATTATACTCTCTTTTGTCTAATATTATCTGTTCTCATATGTTGCATTTTTCTTTTTCGCAACGATCTCTCACGAGAAATTAGTGTTACAGCGAATATATGCGACAGCGAAAATTCTTTTTTCATGTCCACATTACCGAACTATCATTGTGAGTCTGTTTTGCACAACTAAATAGAAAGAAAAGAAAAAATTCCAAAGTAATTAATGGGGAGAATTCCTTAAACAAATTTTGGTAGCGAGCGTGTTAAATAAGTTACATAATGAATACGTTGCTTATTGAAATTTAAATAAAAATTGAATGCAGATATATATAAAATATTGAAGTAACAAATAACTTTGATAAGAGTCTTTCTTCAAGTCTTAACGAAAACAACAGTAAATAACCATTTGTAGCATCAAGGTAGGTCAACAGTTTGCAAAGTGTTATATCTCGAGATTCTCCATTGGCTCTCCAAATTGGATGGAATTTGTAGGGTCAATGAAGAACCAAGATTTCGACTCGGAGTTCCCTTAGCAACGGCAGAGAACGTGCCACTTACATCTAGCGGGTTACGCGTTTTACGCGCACCGATAACACAGATTGTTATTATCGATATAATAACAACAATCATAGAGGCTGTTATCATAATTAATGCCACTATTATTAATATTAATGGAGTTCAATGCAATGAGACTTGAGCAATCGATAATTGATGCAGCGTAATATGGTGCTCGCTGGTAGGTGCGCGGCGCGCGCGTTGCGAATGAATTAATTCAGACTGTGTAATCGGACTATTAATCGAATTTACACATCGAATCAGGAATGATGGGCCGTTAGCGCCTTTTAATAATCCGTACATTTTGATTCGAGGCGCGAAATCCGACGGGAAACTTGATTTCTATCTACGTTACGTTGACGGGGCGTGAAACGCGACGGTCATTAGTAGAGAATTAGGTTCCGTAATTGAACGTTTGTCGAAATTTCGCCGGGAATTGTTCGCAATTGAAGCATCCACGTCGGCTACTGAGGTTAACCGTTCGCCGCATACAGGAAATGGGCGTTCTGCGCCGTGTCATCGTGCGGTCGTATCGGTTACACGAACGTATTTGGCGCTTGGTGTACAGACGCGACCTGGTAGAACCAACTTCCGAGTGTCGATGGGCAATTTCTTTCTGCGCTGGCCCTGCGTTGATTGCGCGTTGAACGTGAGGTGACTTGGGCGCGATCGAAACCGCTTAATTTATTCGACGTCAAGTGTCACATGCGCGAAAGATTGGTCTTCGACCGGCCGTTTCCAAGGATCCGTGATCTTCGCGTCCATTAACGCGTCCGGTAGTGAGATCTGAAACACGACGATGGGAGGCTCGATTTTAACCTTTTCGCTATACCCAGGAGACATATATTTTCTTAATCATTAATAAGAACTTTATTCAATTGAATAAACTTTCTTTTGAAATAACTTTCTTGCCATTCAGAACATATCAGCTATCATTCTATTTATTACTGTGGGTACAAATGTGCCCTCTTAAAAATCCCAATGGGATATAAGTCCTTTGGCATAGGATTTTTAATTTTTTTGCTAAAACTACATTATATATATTAATGAAGTGAAAGTAAAAGAGAATTAAAAGAGAATTATAAGGAAGACCGAGGATAGTTGGTAAACCCGAGTATTTCTAATATTTTCTAACAAGTTACAAAATTAAGCAAATAAGATTTTTAAACACGTCAAAGATAGTTTTAAAATCTCTACTTGCTTGACTCTGAAATCCGTTAAAGAACAGCAGAAATAATCGATTTTGCCAACTTTGATCTCGATGACCTAATAGCCCCAGTCTCCTTTACTTTTAAAAAGTAAAATTGGTAACGAAAGGGTTAGTGAGGAAGCGCGATGCCTGGAAATCGGGATAAAATTGGCGATTCGGTCGTTTCGCGGTCGCGAACGAGATTGCAGCTCGGATCTCGCGATTCTCACCTGCGAATGCTCGTGAAGCCACTTGACGAAAGACCTGACGCTCTCCAGATGCGTTATGCCATTCCAAACCACATCCATCGTCTCGAGATCCAGCATTACATTTTCGCAGCGCATCCACACCTCTTCCACGCGATTTCTGGGCGGTACAAATTGATGTTGCCAGGGTATCATGGTGCCGAACGCCATTGTTTTGGTCAGTTTAGTCTCGGCCTCAGCGTCTCTAATCAGGTGCTTCCTGGTCATAGCAAGCTCGGCCGCTTCGTGACATTGTCTCGCCGCGGCTACCTCGCTGGGCACCATCGGCATTTCCTTCATCGACATCTGTCTCG
This sequence comes from Odontomachus brunneus, assembly GCF_010583005.1. Lineage (NCBI taxonomy): Eukaryota > Metazoa > Arthropoda > Insecta > Hymenoptera > Formicidae > Odontomachus > Odontomachus brunneus. The sequence goes on along the minus strand of NW_022639482.1, from coordinate 1,984,031 downwards.
AGCAGCGCGCATTTAACATAATCAAACGTCAAGCGTTTTATTTCCTCCTCATTTCACGTAGCGTAGCGAGGCGTTTCGCGATCAATCCCGCGGCGGTTCTTCGCTTCGAATTACCGAGGATCTGCTCTCAATGAAGAAACGCGAAAACAAAACCCTCAACAAAAAGCGGCATCGAAACAAACGGACCTCTGTTGTCAACTTAATAGATATGGACTCGATGTGTTTTTTCGTTCCGACGCAAAATTAGGCGTGGCAGATTCGGCGCGTTCGAGTTTTATTCGCGAGACGCGAGGCGCAATCAGGCCGGCCTTTTGATATCGTGCGTCGAAGTTATAATTCAAATTTCGCGTCCGTGTATCGCCGTGTCAAAGTGCGTACATCATCATGTATCGCATTATAATGTTGTAGGACTATCCGTCGCGCGAAAACACATTACGCGAGGGTCACCACGCGTCCTGCGTACTTTGTTTCCCTACCTACCTACCTAGCCATCTACCTACCTGCATCGTTCTACTGGCCTCGGCCGTAAATTCAATCTCGAACATATCTCGGAGGACGTCCTCGTCGATGAGTTTGTCGGTGCCGCCTAAAACGCGCAGCCACTCGCAGAAGTCACGGCATATCCTGTCCGTAATATTTCTGGCTCTCATTTCGAGGGTGGCCTCGGGATCGTAGCCTTTGAGGTCTTCCGCGGTTAAAGGACGCCAAGTGACAACCTGATCGCGGCATTTGGCATTAAGACACGCAACAAAATCCGTCTGTCTCCTCGCAGCCGCGCGAGGATTTCAGACGCGCGAACGGTAATATTATTTCGTCGTCGTACCTTGCGCCGCGGTTTCCTCAGAAAGAGAGCGTAAGGATTCGATCTGATCTGACCTACTTCATCTTTGCCCCGTGAAATGTCTTTGCTCGTCGGGGGATGCACCTGCGAACATATAAAGACGCTTACTTACGATTAATGACAATCGAGTTGACGGAACTGAGCGTCGCCCGCGGGCAACAGAATTCGTAGAATGTTGCATTTTCAACTTTGAGTACCATTATTTGAGTATCTTGCGTATCATTAGTGACTGATTTATTTCAGTGATTTATTTCGCGAGCAAAGCATGCGATACAATAAACGACGGTGTAATTTTGCTTTCGAAAATTGTGCTCGAATAAGGCGAGTTCCCAAGTCGAAATTTTAGCCCTATGCATTTTCGATTTTTTCAACATCTGCGTACTTTAAAGGATCAATGTATGTTCAACACACATGGAAATTAAAGTTCTACTTGGCGTCTCTAAGTAACAGAAAACGCACAAAATGCCACTTGTGTATCTTAAAGAGGACCTCTCGATAAAGTTAACGAATAGAATCAAAGAAGATTGACATAGACTTCAGGATATCAAAGTAGACGTTAAATGTAATATCAAGATCGAAAATAGAAACAAAATTTCGACTCTCGCACTTGAGCTATTGAGACATTGAAAATACGGCTAGACTTGATTCTTCTAACGTACGTACCATCAAGTCGAAGAGAACCTCGCCGTCCGACTCTTCCTCGTCGTAAGATACCATGCGTGCACCACGCTTTACCTTTGGCGCGGGTTTCGGGCACCAGATCGGCATGCCTAACAACGGCGCGATGAGATTGTAGGAGTCGAGCGGCAGGATACGTCTCAACAGACGGGAATTGCAAATGGGGGGCTGTTTCGCGGAGAAAACGAGGTCAGACAGGAACTTATCGGGGCTCAAATAACACTTCGAGTCCGCCAGCAATTTCGTTAATCTCGCGGCTAATTTAGCGCGCCTCATTACCGCCGTCGTCGTGTCGGCGTCATGTTGCTTTATCACCCGCGAGGAAAACTCGTTCGCGAGCCCTCCCAGCACGGTCGCCGGCGACTCGTCCTCCCGAATCGCTCTCTCCAGAAATCGCGAGATTTCGGCGACCGTCGACAGCGGTAATTCCGCGCGTCTCTCCACCTCCGCCGAGTCGGAAGGAGCCGGCTCTTTCACGGAGTCTACCTCCTCCAAAGAGATTACTCCCCTTCGGCCATCTTCCGTCTCGCTGCGAGGAATCCCGAGCGTACCTCTCGCAGAATCCTTCGATAAATCCTCGATGTTCACGCAACTGTATCCTCTCCTCAGCTCGCCCTTTCGCGCAGATTCTACAATTGGCGGGATCAGCTGTTGCGACTTAACTTTCAACAGAGACTTCGTCCCTTTCGCGTCCTTCACGTCCGCGGCGATTTTTTCGGTCTCCCCGTCAGCCATCCTCGACTTCTCTTTCAGCGTGCTCTCGGCCTTCGCATCCTCATAATACTCGTCGTCGGACTTCTCCTTCGCCGACGTCGTGCTCTCCATAAAGGCGATTCGCGCCTCCATAGTGGTCGGTTGCCTGTGCTTCAAGGCCCGAAACGGTTCCATGCTGTGCAGCAGGACCGTAGGCAAGTGACAGGGTGCCATGTTTTTGTACTGCGACGGGTCGTCGCCCAACGCGAGCGGAGACGACGGCTCCTCGTCGGAGGTGTGAGTTTCCGACGACGAGATTTTCGAGCGATCCGACGATATCGAGATCAAGCTGGGAGTGGCTTTCAAGGTCTTCATCGCTTTCGACAACGAGTCCTCGGTGGCTTTCGGCGTTTTACCTTTCAATTGACTCGAATCAATCGAGATCGCGCTATCCTCTTGTTCTATTTGACGCGACGAGGATGTCGCTTTGTCCGATACATCATCGACTTCTTCAGGATACTTCGAAATTTCCTCCCGCCGGGTGTGCAATATCGTTCGTAATTCCTCTTGAAACACCGAAAGCCGGTCGGACGACTCGCTGTCGTCTCTCGCTTCAATTTCCGTCAGGATCGTCGCTCGCGAGACACCTTCGGTTTCGTCCGTCTTCCGCAGGGACTTGTGCATGCAAGATAAGCACTTGTCACGGTTCCGACGTCGAAAGCACGACACTTTCGGCAGGGCGTCCAAGGTGTTCGCCGACCGGCTTTCCCGGGCATCGTATCTGGCGAATTTCGTGCTGAACGCGGACTTGACCAGCGATCTCGCGGGAATCATTGAGGAATTGTCGGAACCTGACGCCAAAAGCTTGTACTTAAAAGCTTTTTCTTCGATATTTTGGCCCCACACTGCCCGCAATTTCTCTCGCACATCGCGCAAGGCAGGCAATTCCGGGCTGCGAGATTTGGATTCGGCGGGACTTTCGCTCGCATCTGACTTGGTGCCGTCTGTATCCTCTATCGATCTGTCGGTGGAAGCGCGCGATTTCTCCGATGTCTCCTCCCACATTTCGGGCTTGAAATTCAAATTTTTATTAAGCGTCAAGTGCTTCAAAGCTTTGTACGCGTATCGTTGTGAATAATTTAAGAATTCTCGCGTCTCACCATCGACTGTCCGCTTCAATTGCACGCGCGTATGCTGCGCCTTGTCAGACGCTTCTCGTCATTCCGCTTTGTTGATAAGCTTGTCTTGAATTTCTAGATATTCTCGTGTTTTTCGAGACCTCGTTATTAATTTTCTCAGTGTTGTTTTGATTTTATTCCGAGACAATTCCGGGAATAACGTCGTGATTTTTAAATCATTCGCAGTTTTGCTCTCTGTATAGGAGGCGAATTTGAAGCCTGAAGCTGGAGAAAAAATATCAGATCGTGAACCAAGTTTTTTCAGCTTAATTTCGCATTTGTTATACGATGTGTCGTTCTCGTTATCTTTAAATTCGCTGCTGGTGATTTCACCTGCAATTAAATCCATATCCTTCGGTTGATACTCCGACTTCTTCTGTGGGAAAGTAACCGCTTTAATCTTCTTAGTAGAACTTATTTTTCCCTCGGTCTCGCGATATTTAGGAGTCGCCTGCGGTAACGGCAATTCGCTGAATTTTTGATTCGGTGACACGCTCACTCTCGGATCGTCTATCAAATATTTCTCGATATCGTCGTCGAAAATTTTCACTGCGGGTTCGTGCTTGTGAAAGGGGCACGTCTCCTTTGAATACACCTTGCCATCCCTCGATCCGTCATGTGGCATGATAGAATTTTTGGAAGGAGCATCAGGGGACTGCGATTCGTCATACGAACTCGCTCCTTTTATCGCGGTTTTTCTTTCAGCGATAACACACACGCGCTGTTCCTCCGCGCCCATGCCGCTGATCGTGATAGCGCCGCTTTTCGATGGTCTCTTCAACGGCGTGGGAGGGCAAATTTTAACTATCGGCTCGCGAGCAATTCCGTTACCTAAAGAAATATCTGGCGCTTTGGGGCATGAGAGTCTCGGGTCTACGAGAGGTACGTTCTCATCGAAGCCTCGAGCGGAAGAGGCATTGGAATCTACAATATCGCGAAAAACCGTCTCGGAATATTGCAAATTTGGAGCAACGGGAAGGCAGGATAATATCGGAAAGGAATCTCTTACTCTAATCAACTTCTTTTCTTCATCGTCGCAGAACTTCTGCCAATACGCTTTCGACGTAGGAATAGGATAGTCCCATCTGCAAAGAGATTGTATCATTTCTGACGCGCAATCATTTCTCGGCACGCGATAATAATTTAGAAAATGTGTGTTTGTAGATGTAATTATTTATTGCTCAATAAATCGTTGCGAGGCAGGATGTGATGAATTAATTGAACGAGCTTTGTTAAATCGAGTCGATTTGTGGAAACACAATCTTGCAGCTGAATATTATTCGTATTATACTCAACGTACTTTGTTCTGTCAACAAGACGTGGCTTCCATGTCTGGTAGAATCGTCTCGGTTGCTTCGATCTTGACTGGCGAGACATTTTGAATAATCTCGGGATCCTTCTCACAGATTCGTGGCGTAACTTGATAAACTTATTAGCACGGATATAATTTTTCTATTTAATCGAGTCACGATTGCGATCTTCACGGCATTTGATAATTGTCGTTGACGTGGACCACTGAAGGTATCTAATTTTGTTATCGATCAAACAAATTCGGAGGGGTTAGAACGTATAGCAGATGTTGGTTGCGTGATGAGCTTCTAGATATTAGGAAGAGATGGTGGTACATCCGTAAAGCTAGTATTGATCGCGTGCACGTTGTCGAGCTCTGCGTCATCGACTGATGTTCAGGTACCCTTTCTCGGTTTACAAATTTAATATAAAGACATCTAAAAGAAGCCTAAGAAAAATAAGAGATTTCTTCGACGTCTTTAAGACATCTTTGAAACATGCGTATTTCTGTAGGATATTTCTGAAGCCGATTAAATTTTATCTATTGTCGATAAAGTCGGGCTGTTAAACATTTACCTTGACAAGATTCGCTTTTGTCAGAGCACTTGAAACTTTTGAATTATATTACGAGATGTCTTCACTATTGAAATTTGCTATTTAAGACATAATAGAGACCTATTTATAAATGTAAATGTAGATGAAAAATACACAGACTCCTATAACAAAAATAATAATTGATCTCATTTTGGTCAAATTAAAGTTTTCTTTAGAAAATGTCTGAAAAATTTAATTTTTTTTTAATTAGACGCACGCAGTTGTCAGTTACTTGTCATCTCTCATAATGCACGTTTATAGTTTAGAAAATACAAGTTTACGGGGGGAAAGCACAAAGCAACGGCTTTATAATTTGATAAACGGCGTAGAGAGAGCATCTCAAAGTCATTATTTTAGTCACGAAAGGACGGCACATTTTTTCGCGGCGGCCATCGTGAAGTTATGCAACTTTAGTAATAACTAGCGGCCAATAAGCCCTGGCACAAATTGCACTCACTTGCGGTGACTCGGAAACTTCCAACGGCCGCGCGCGCACGCACACATGTATGTATTTTGCAATAAATAGACGTACCAACAATAAGTTACGTATGTAATTACGTATATAACTATGCGAGGAGTTTACCGGCGCGTTCACGCTGTGCTGTACATTGACCTAACGACGGGACAAGACACCGGTGTAGTCGCCATCTTACTTCCGTTGTCTCAGCTGTCACCAGTTCCGCCCGGACGGTTCAATGCATCTCTCGCATTCAATGAAAACAATTAGACGAAAGTAATTATTTACCGCGTTGCTTACCGAGCAATTATTTACGTCGTTTTTTATCATTTCGGATTCAGAAGAGTACATTATTAGAAAATATCCGGAAATAATTATAAACATATTTGCCAAAAAATTCTTTTTAAAACAATTTTCTGGAAAATGTGCTAAATCTACGACTTTATGTAATATTTCGGAAGAGTCATCAAATATATTTAAAAAAAAAATTCACAACACGAAACGAAAGAACAGAGAAACAACAGAATTGCTAGACACAGAAGAAAAATTAAAGATACAGCGTATACAACAGGTAATGAATCAAGAAGCTGAATTAGCACATATTACACAGACTCACGAGGAAAATATATCTAAAATGAAAAAAGAACATTTGAGAGAAATGAATTGTATGCAGTTACAACACTTGAAAGAAATACAAACGATAGAAATACAAATTAGTAGAGCAAAACTTAGAATCACAGAATGTTTGAAAGATAAAGAAAATATTAATTAATACATATAATGTACGCTTTTTTATTTTATAATATTTATTTTATTAAATGAAAGTTTAAATAAGTTACATAATATAAGTTTACATATATGCAATATTGTATGTTTTCCATCTCTCTCTCTCTCTCTCTCTCTCTCTTTCTCTCTCTCAAATATGAAAATAAATATTATCTCCGATAAGTAGATTTTTAAGTGCGACAGGATTTCTATTTCTAAAACAATACGCTATCCAAATGTTAAATTATTATTTTATCATTCTTTCTCTTTCTTTCTCTCTTTCTTTCTCTCTTATTCTCGGACGCGGAATATTGATAATGTTATTGAAAATGTATATATGTTTGATGCGATGACTTGCACCCGCATCGGTCATTAATCGCACTCGTCAATTCATCAATCATCCCGGCGCGAGATATGACAATCATAAAAAAAATGATTTCTTCGTAATTTTATTACCGCGTATTTGCGAAATGGGTGCGGATGCAGCAGCGCGGGGAGAAGCACCCTCGTCAAGATCGACAGCGGAAATGTATATTTTCGGGGGTCGCACTAACGCGGATTATTCAGCACTACCGGATTCACCGAACGCGAAATCCGTCGGGATCAGTCGACCGGCCTGTCGAGCGATCTCGCGGTCCAGAATCGATGTTTCGAGAGTTCTCGCTCGCGGGATCCCGAGGTCTTTGATCCGCACCCCCGCGAGAGCGCATGGGAGTAGGACGTGGCGGTGGAATGAGTAATTCGCGGTTCGGTGGAGTTTGACAGTTCGCTAAAAAGCTCTCCGCGCCCCCGCACAAGGAGGCGGTTGACAGTCAGGAGAATGCGTGCACGCGCACATTCCGCAGCCGCGCCGCAGCCGCGCGTGGCAACCCCGTTCATTAATGGCGTACTTAAACTCTTCCGCTTCGCGCGTAACACGTCCTGCGGCGGTGTGTTGTTTGTGCGAACGCGCGCGCGCGAATGTTTTCGTAATATTGAAGCAATCGCTAACAAAGAACTCCGTGTTTTTATTGTACTTTTTAGCGTAATATCTTTCCGCTCGCGCTCAGCATTAGTGTCCTTTTTTTACTTTCCGCGCTTTAAAATTGCTCCGCTCTGATGAACAAAGTATTCCGTCCCATTAAAAGTAACTAACTATATTATCTACTGTTATCTCATAATATAGACAAAATTAATATACATACACAACTGATATCCTATATATATATTTTTTTTTTATTCTATATATAATATACATACACACACATACACACACACACACATAACTGATATTCTATATATATATTTTTTTTTATTATATATATAATAGAATATCTTTTTATTTTCTTTATGTTGTATATGTTCTCTATAAACTCTTAAACTCTTTGAACGATATGGATCAAATTTTATATGGTCCCTGGGAAATTATATAATCTTTACGGAAAATATAGTCTATTCATATGAAATCCTTTCCTGAATCTCTTCCCCCTAATTTCATCTCCTTGACACTTTATGGTAACCCGAGCAATGCCGAATAGTTTCAGCTAGTTATGAATAATTGCATAAGGTGGGATATATAAAAATTTGTTTGTTGCGACGCGCCATCAAGAACTCTACCAATACACGGTATTGTACGGGGAGAAGATATTGTAGTAAAAATTACAACAAAATTTTTGTAATCTTAAACCATACAGAATCATGGCCGAAATTTTTATATATTTACTTAAAAATGTTATGCACGTTTAACCTTTTTACTACAAAATTGTTGCAATTACACGAATGTTTTTTGTATCATGTTTCAGAGTAGATCGTCAAATTCATTCAATTATTTGTCCAGTAATTTGTACTACAATTTTAGTATAGTCCAGCTTTATAAAAAATATTGTAAAGAGAAATTTAATTTTAACTAATTAATTTAATTCTACTATGATATTTTTTCCGTGTTCAACATGTTTCGTGTTTTGGGAGCGTGCTTGTGAACGCACGTTCGCTTGCGCGCACGCCAGCTAAACGTGAGGTCGTCACGCCGACCTGGTCGTGCGGGAATCCCGGGAATATTTGAGTAGCGAATGTCTAAGCAGCATCGGATATCAGGTCGTCTGATACTCCACCTTGACAGCGGGCCGTCGTCGCGATGTAAAGTTAGTCTCGGTGTGACAATGATAGCGAGGAACTCGCCGGAAAATTACACGTGTTCCCTCTGCCAGGCTGAAGGATAATTGCATAGGTCGGGGGACATGGGTTTTCATGTTTTCCGAATATATATTCCGATTAGAAGTTCCGTAATGTCATAACGCGGCACGACTCACCGAGTATTCATCGGTCAGGTAAGTTGCAATTCGAAAAGGTATTTTAAAGAATCATGTGCGCGATAAAGAATGATGGTTAAATTTTGCCGATTTTGACTTAATAAGTGAAACGTAAAGTATATCTTACGTTTTTTGGATCGCTGAATATGATGGTAACATTTGTATCTATTTAAACCTGTGAGAAAGTGAGTCAAAATTCGCCTTAAGAGTGTAGAAATAAATTACTTTCAATAGTAATTCGATTAGTAATTATTTTATTACACTTTTCAGGCCAATGTCGGTATCCATTTTACTCATCGTTTATTGATATAATCAAACTCAAATATATATATCAAATATATATCAAAATATATATATCAAATATATATATCAAATATATATATATATATATATATATATATATATATATAT
>NW_022639482.1:1973142-1974467 GCF_010583005.1 Odontomachus brunneus | reverse complement strand
ATATATATATATATATATATATATATATATATATATATATATATTACTGAAATATGAAATTGATGATATAATTTCACCACTCTAGAAATATTTCGAAAACAAAGTTTCGCTCTCAACTTCACCAACGCATAATTGAACACATGTTTAAGAATGAAAGCTGATTAATTCATGAGTCAGCTCTTTCTCGCTCGAGCTCATTTATTATGAGTTGATGGACGGCATCGCCTCATCGATTCTCAACGAACGGCGTTTCGTCTCGGCGTGAAAGTTCCCTGTTGCAAGAACGCTTCTGCAAAATTGGAACGTACGCGTTGTAAAACTTGCACGCTGTTAAGGATCGACTGCTATCGCGGGTTACATTCGCCCGGGAGTGATACAATTAGGGTGCGCTCTGTGCGCAGTAATTTCTTCGCCGGTTATAAAATAAGATACAATCAGCGTCGTTAGATGGGAACGCGGTTTGGAATGAACGCGCTGCGGATCGTCTTGCTCCGTCGGGACTGCCATGCCGCACGCGCGGCGGGCGGCGGCGGCAATTAATTGCAAACCGGAATTGCTCTTTGCTACGGGAAAAAAAGGAGATCCGCGGATAACGTTTTCCTGGCCGTGCGCGCGCGTACACGAATGGAGCAACGTTGAGAAGCGGCGCGAGCCGCGATGGGATCGGTACGTGAGATTACTTTGGGCTTTCGGTTAACGCACGGCTTTGAAACAAGGAGCCGGCGTTTCGCCGCTGCCGGCAAACTTTAATTTAACTCGCGCGCATACGTCAGACGTATTACAGATACCAGCCCTTACGCGGCTCCGGGCCGGTGGTGCGATAATCAGCCGGTGCGCCTTCTTCGAGCAGCTCCGTCGCGTCTTGCGAGAAGTCTCGGTAGTCGAGCCTGAAAGAGAGAGGGTGAGCGAGGGAGAGAGAGTAGCGTTTCTATCTAATTAATCTGATATCTCTGTAAATACCGTGCTTCCTTCCCATATATACGACTGCGGCTTGTAGCAGTAAGTTCTGCGAAGCCGAGTGATTCATAATACACTATGCTGCTGCCTATCAAGCTTGATACACATCCCATTTTTGTTATTAAGTCTGCAGCATACCTTTAGTTTGTTCATAATAACAATGGCAGGTATTTATTGTTATATATATTGTTATATATTTATTGTTATATACATATATTAGGACCTTAACTTAGTTTCCGCCCAAAAAATACTGAGAAAAAGCATTTATTGTAAAAAATCTATTTAAATTATTTCAATGAAAGTATTTTCCATCACTTTCTACAACTTTTTGCCATCTTTCTGGCAACTGGGCGATACCATCTCGATAA
>NW_022639482.1:1972985-1973132 GCF_010583005.1 Odontomachus brunneus | reverse complement strand
ATATATATATATATATATATATATATATATATAATAACAATGGTAGGTATTTATTGTTTCGACATTTATTCGTAATGATGATAAAATTAGCGCAAGACATTACATTCTTCCTCATCTATCACGCAGGGAAACGAAAATATGTGCGCG
>NW_022639482.1:1969364-1972975 GCF_010583005.1 Odontomachus brunneus | reverse complement strand
ACACACACACACACACACACACACACACACACACACACACACACACACACACACACACACACACACACACACACACACACACACACACACACACACACACACACACACACACACACACACACACACACACACACACACACACACACACACACACACACACACACACACACACACACACACACACACACACACACACACACACACACACACACACACACACACACACACACACACACACACACACACACACACACACACACACACACACACACACACACACACACACACACACACACACACACACACACACACACACACACACACACACACACACACACACACACACACACACACACACACACACACACACACACACACACACACACACACACACACACACACACACACACACACACACACACACACACACACACACACACACACACACACACACACACACACACACACACACACACACACACACACACACACACACACACACACACACACACACACACACACACACACACACACACACACACACACACACACACACACACACACACACACACACACACACACACACACACACACACACACACACACACACACACACACACACACACACACACACACACACACACACACACACACACACACACACACACACACACACACACACACACACACACACACACACACACACACACACACACACACACACACACACACACACACACACACACACACACACACACACACACACACACACACACACACACACACACACACACACACACACACACACACACACACACACACACACACACACACACACACACACACACACACACACACACACACACACACACACACACACACACACACACACACACACACACACACACACACACACACACACACACACACACACACACACACACACACACACACACACACACACACACACACACACACACACACACACACACACACACACACACACACACACACACACACACACACACACACACACACACACACACACACACACACACACACACACACACACACACACACACACACACACACACACACACACACACACACACACACACACACACACACACACACATTTTCGTTTCCCCGCGTGATAAATGAGAAAGAATGTAATGTCTTGCGCTAATTTTATCATCATTACGAATAAATGTCGAAACAATAAATACCTACCATTGTTATTATATATATACACTATATTTTATACATATGTTATATTTTATATAAATTCCGACAACATATCCGATATTAAATCTACCCTTCTTGTTTGTTCCTAATGACAATGACAGGTATTTATTAGTGAAAATAGCAGACGGGTTGAGCTTCGTGAAATTCAAATAATAACAAACACGCGGAAGTAATCTCGACATTCATTTATTAGCACATTTTCCTTTGTTTATATCGCGCGGGAGAACGAAGATACATTCATTTTAGGGAAATAGGCCGGAAACAAATGGTCCCCTCGAAACGTGACGAGTGCCGTCGCGGAACGAGACGCAGAAATCTTCAAACGACGAATATAAGCGGGCACGTTACACGTTAAATGTCCACAAACGAGCAAACAAACTTCGACGATATAATCGGGTTTCGCGTAATTATTTCGCCTCTCGTACGGTACGTGTGCACGCGCACGAAATCCGCGCTCGAGTAAGCAAGCAAGCAAGCAAGTGAGCAAGCAGGCGAGCGAGCGAGCGAGCGAGTGAGCGAGCGAAACGGGCGTGAAAAAATTTTTAAGCGCGCGCAACTAATGGTTATTCGCCGCACACGGAGTAATTAGAACTTTTCCGCGTTAATGCTAAACTGATTGGGAAACACCGTTCGGGTATACGGTTGCTCACTCGCTCGCTCATGGACCTACATGCTCACCCACTCACACACGTATGCACATAGACACACACACGTATACACAACCTGCAGAATGAATTTGAAAACCAGTCGGAGCTCGGGAAAACGAGATTAGGCGCTAACTTTGTTTGCCAGGACTAATCAACAGGCCCAAGAATCTCAATTCGGTCCGATTACATTCTTCTTGCATTAATATGACTCTCGTTACGTAGCCGGCGATCAAAATAATTCTATGCCGTACCTAATGGTGCTCAAACGAGTAGCATTAATTATTCTGCAATTCCATCGTTAAAACACGATCGATTTTTCATGAGCATAGAGCGATTTCTCCGAGAAGTGGGCTATCGTTCGTACATACTCCTCGCGGGAACAAATCTCATGAAAATCGCGTTATACGCGAATAGAAGCAAAACTGAACACCGAGAACTTGATATAAAAAGCTATCCATTTCACATATTCTGCCGGTTTAGCAACTAGAAGCCAGAAAAGGGATTCGGTAGAGTCAGCCTTTTCAAGAGACAATAATAATTCCTATAAAAGCGAAGTGCAGACGAGAGGTCTTGTACAAGAAGCTCGGCGGGAGCGAGCTTCGAGAGACGTTATCGTCGCTTGTGAACGCCGTGGGATAGGGCCGATTATGGAAAATCCGGCCGCGCGCGCGACTCTTCCACCTATTCTTTCCCGGCGTCTCTTTCTCCCGTATCACATTCCCCATTGTCTTCTCGTGCTCTCACACATCTCTCGGCAGACGTGTCGCGAAGCCGGACGTCTTACGTAGGGCGCGCGCGTTCGCGTGGTAGAGGAAGCTGGCTGGCTGTGTGCCGGCTCGCAAGTGGAGTACAGGCGGAGGTAGCCGCCGGAAGGGAGATCGGTCGTAGGACGTGGAGTAACGCGAGGTCGAATCAGAGGAGAATGGACCACCCCCTGTTATCAGCCTGGAGCCAGCCGCCTTCCCAAGCCGACAAATTACTACATCCCCACCAGCGCCATTCTGGTACCAAATCAAGCCGATCCCCTTACCAGCAGTCGGCGGCTGGCTTGTGTCTCTTCCCTGTCCCTGCGGCACCCCCCGTGCGGATCCGCAGCTGTTGGTGGTGCCAAGGTCAAAGTATCGTTGTACACAACGGCGTAAAGCTCCCTCGGGAATTGAGGGTTGCCGCACTCACCGACGTTTAGTTCGCGGGAGAAAAAGGAACTTTGTACGCAAGCAACGCGAGTTACCCGCTCGCAGCGCGTTTATTTCCGGACGGTGTATTCTGTCTGCTATGTAGGTTGGCGAGAGAGGGCATTTAATTAACTTGAATCAGCGCGCTAAGCCGCGCTGGCGCGACTGTGATCTGCGCGCTGAAAACGATTTGTTGATCGGAAGAAAAGAGCGCTTCTTGTTTTCGGGCTTTCAATTTCCCGCCGAGTGCGAGAGGGACGGACATTTTCGACCTGTGAGGGCATCGTTAATAAACCTCAGCCATTTCTCTCGCCCCTCGGCGTAGTGCATGGAGACGTCGCGGGCGAGAGAATGGCGGGGTGGCGGGAGGCTGCACGAGGCGGGATAAAGGTGGGATGACGCCGAAACGTATGGCCTCTGATTTATAAAGGAAATAATTTCGCGGGAGCAATCCTTTATGTCGAGCACCCGAAGTGTACGAGAAAGAGAGAGGGAGAGAGAGAGAGAGAGAGAGAGAGAGAGAGAGAGAGAGAGAGAGAGAGAG
>NW_022639482.1:1944170-1966809 GCF_010583005.1 Odontomachus brunneus | reverse complement strand
GAGAGAGAGAGAGAGAGAGAGAGAGAGAGAGAGAGAGAGAGACAGAGAGAGTGGCTGCATGGGCATGGCCGCTCATCTCCCTTAAAATTCATTACCTCGACTAATAGCGACGTTTAATATCTGGTCGCGGGCCGGACATTCTACAGTAGATCACTATAACGCACAGAAACTATGACGATATTTTCGGTGCCATCATCGGCGCTTGGTGTGCGGTGGTCGCGTGGCATTTTTATTCCATTTCGATTTGATTCAATTTTACGTACAGATTGGTCCCCACGTATCTAACTGTTATCCATCGAGTGTATAAATAAAAAAACATGCGTGCCGGGATGGTACAAGACTCGAAATCGCATCAAATGCGCCGCTCGCGACTCGCAACGCTACGGCGAATAAGGTCAAACGCGCTGCAAGAACGCCGCTCTTAATACAGATAACGCGGCCTCTCCGGCCGTCTCGTTGTCACGGTTGCGCCAATCGATTTAGCGTTTTTCGCCGTGATGTTTAATTTAAAGCGCCCATTTGGCATTGGCTTCGGCTAATAGGCAATTACATCGCAATCCTCCATTAATTAGTCGAACCTTGTTACAAACGCGCGCGCTCGCGCGTGCGGTGCTCTGCACGGAAAAACATGAACGCGTTGACACAATTAGCTCTCGTCCGCCGTTCGCGAGCGCTTTTTCGAAATTTAGTTTCGCTGTGTATGTCGCGCTCGATTGCAGCTCGCCGTTCGTTTAGAGCGACCACCGGCGGTGCCGGCGGATGCGCGCGTCAGCCGCGCGCGCCCTCCCTGGGATCGTTTTCAGGATGCCGGAGTCATTTCGCCAGCGGGATGTATATTTATGTCGCGAATTGCGCACGGCCAATTTCTCCCGGTCCCCGTACCTCAGCCTTTTCCTGGCGACCGTAGAAAAAGCTCTCGACTTCTGCGCGTTAACTCGCGGCCGGTTGCACTAAATTTTTTAATTCTCCTCCACGCGGCTGCGCCCCGAGATGAAGGCAATGAAAACACCGTCACGCCTAAGCTCTTTCCTCTACGTCCTTTGTATATTGCAGGAGATTGTCTCGCGTTGAAATACTGGTAAGAAACGACGGAGGAACAATTTTTTCGTCCCGAAGAAAATGACACAAGTTGACGAGTATAACATTGAATATTTATCGATAATTGGTTACAGTTGTACAAAGTGACTTTTTTTGTTACCGATGGGTAGTAGTCCATACGTTTTTCTATGTATGAAGAAGATCCAAGGTTCATGGTTACTTAAAACTAATTAAAGAAATAATTTTTACTCTCTACTAGTTGCGTCTTTTTTATTCATTTTTTAAGGGTTAAGCTTGTCAATGAATGTCAATGAATGTCAAGGAGAAGAAAATTCACCACGCTTGACTTTTTGAACGATTACAAAGAACCTCAATGCTATCTACACTTTCTAAATCGTGTATCAAAAGTTCATCTTCATTCGAAAATTTCATGTGGGTTGGATCATTCTTGTATGACTGCAGCCAATCGTAACAGCAATATCATATTTTCTCGTTACATATTGTCGTTATATTAGTGCTTAATCGCGGCTTAAATTGCTTTGACATTATTTCC
Organism: Odontomachus brunneus; assembly: GCF_010583005.1. Lineage (NCBI taxonomy): Eukaryota > Metazoa > Arthropoda > Insecta > Hymenoptera > Formicidae > Odontomachus > Odontomachus brunneus. The sequence goes on along the minus strand of NW_022639482.1, from coordinate 1,965,218 downwards.
CTCATGGAAGAATAAAAGGAATAAAACAACGTCGTACATTTTGTGTAATAAGAAGGAGGGAGAGTGCGTTCGTCGGTTTCGAAGAAAGCGACGGGGAAAAGAAGGAATAAGAGAGATGATGAGATATTGGAGAGCGGATTACGCGGGACAATATTCTGTTGTAAACCGTTTCTCCCATATCCCTCCTCCGAATAGGTATATGGTACAGTGGCAGTACATACTCTATCGCTTATCATCTTTTCTCGTTATCCTTGTCACTCGTGTTATATGCGTTGTGAGTGTATATATATGTATGTGTGTTGACCATCTTCGTTTCTTCGTTTGTCATCATTTGTCTGTTTCCGTTTTATTTTTATTTTTTATTGCCGTTTTTGTTTTATTTTTTATTGCCTCCTCTCTCTCTCTCTCTCTCTCTCTCTATTTTTCATTCCTTACGTTATATTATATTTTAGAAATTATATAGAGTGAATTTTTCTCTCTCTCTCTCTCTATCTCTCTCTCTGCCTTTTGCGATTTCACGCGTATGTCGCGCTTCAACGTTACTGACGCCAGCCCGATCGATCGTGTCTCTTTTTCGGGCGCATGAGTGCTTCGAGAATTAAGCCCGACGGCGTCTGATGCGAAAATCGATCGTCCGGATGAGATGTGGGCCGCGGAAACCTAATCTGAATTACATTGATGTTTTGAGCAGGATTTATCGACGGTGCCGAACACGCCAAATCGCCAGACACTTTTCGCTCGCACGCTCAAACGGCTGGCCGGTTGGCCGCAAATAACGGCGCGAATTACGTTCCCGCGATGTCGCCGGAAACGTCGTCGGTGTGGACGTAAGTTTATTTAAATGAGGGAGCGAATTACGTGAGCGCGACACCGATGATCGATTCGCGCGCGCGGTACGCCAATGCGCCGGGATGTAATTCGGACCATTTGTCAATATCGCCGGCGGCGTTTCGGCGCGTCGTTTGCTCGGCGATTTCTAATAAACGACTACTGAGGCGCTCCTTGCGCGCTCCTCCCGCAGCCGCAGCAATTCTCTCCTCGCAATTAAATCGGCAGGGAAAAATCTCGGGCGGAGAGACAAAAGCCGCCCGGTTTCTTCTCTTTTTCTCTCTTCCGGCCTCTCCGATCCCCGGGGGATGCGGGAATCACTTCTTCCAGCCGAATCGCTCCCGTCGATTGTGCCGGTGTATTAATGTTGTAAGTGAAAACACAGTGCTGCACCGGTGTATTTATACCCTCCCTCCTCTCCCCCTCCCTCTCCCCATGCTCGTTGTTGGATCTTTCATGAAATTACTGCTTCGATATCTGGCATCTCGGAGGATTACCGCGCAACGGCTCTCACCCGACGCACCTTTATTTACCGCCAAATGGTACTAATGACTGTTTCGCGCAGAGACACGAAATAAATTTCTGCAGGTGATTTGTATTGAATTAAACGCAAATTATTATGAATATTTATACCGGAATATTTCATCGGTCGCCATGAATTGATTTCAGCGTGTCGATAAACTCGTTTTTCTCGCGAATACATTTATCCGGGCCAATCGTTATTTGATTACAGAACGGCATTACACAAATTGTAATTTCAATTTCACAACACGTAGTCGCGCAATCGTAACCACGAGAGCGGAGAGCTTCTCGCCGATCTTCTTGGTGCCTTTTTCTGTTTTTTTTTTCTCGATCCTCTTCCGCGGAGATTGCCGATTTAATTAGATAACATTTTCCCTCGAGTCCACCGCGAGTTCAACGTCCTTGAATATCCGTCGTCACTTTCCCCGTTCCCTTTCTTTTCCCAAGTGCTTGTTAAACGGGTAGTTATCGGCGGGATATTGGCGACCATGAAGGCTGGGAACAGTCACGATGACGACTATTAGCCAAGTTTCACTGGCCGCTCATCCTCCGCGGTGAAAATTTCGCTGAAATTCCGACACGTCGTCGCGTCGCGCCAGCGAAGACAGAGGAAGAGAGAGGGGGAGGAAGAATGGGAGGGAGAAAGGCGAGAAAAAAAGAAGAAATAACATACGACTCTCCGAGCTGGCGCGTGACGTTTATTAGACATTAAGTAGTAATACCCGCGAACGGGTCGGACGGGACTAGCCGGGTAATAAGAGACGGGTTAGGAGAGCCGTCATACTAATTGTAGTAATTCCGGCATCCACTTTGGATATTTAATTAAGTTTCCGCTGACAAGCATCTACTTAGTGGGGAGCGCGGGGGTGGTTCTTACCCCCGGTACACACTGCTCTGCCATAGCTCTGCCGTTCCTACGTCTCGCCGTCTCGCTTAGTGCTGCTACGTAACCTACCGACCTGCTTAACTGCCGGCTCGAAACCCGCGCGCTTCACTAATTATTTAGTGTATTCACGTGTACTGGCTCGGCCGTCACACTCGTGGGAAGACAACGAGAACTTGCGAGAAGACGAGCCACGTCTCTCCGTGTCCGGCTGGAAAAATTCCATCTCGCGCCGACAATTGCACCGCGGATGAAATGGCACGCCATATTTCGTCGCCATGCTTAATTGCGCTGCCGAAATAAGGAAAGGGCGAATGATATGAATGTGCGGGCCCGTAATCGTCATAACGAACGGTGGACCGCGACAGAACACGATTTTATATTATCGTCGAGTAACGATTCTCGAAGCCGCGATTGTAAAATGTCAAATCAGTTTGTATGAGTGTAAAGGATTGTTTGTAATATTCAAGTTGCGAAAAATATGTGGTATATATAGTATAATATAATATAGTAAAATATAGTATAGTTTAGACGAAGAGAGTATATTATAGTTTCTTTTTCACATAAATTTATTTTCATTTTACAATTTTTTATATTAACAGTCCAGGAATAGACTGTCAATAAAGTCTGTTTTACTAAGGAACATAACAAAATATAATGTATATGACGTATCTAAAATTTTTTTAACTTTGAGGGAGAATAACTCAACTCACAGAGCATTTTAGGCAAAAATAAAAATATTTTTCGTATATATAATTATATAATTTTGATGAATCGATTAAGCTTACCAGAATTGTGAGTAATTAATTATTTTTTAAATTAACTATCGAATTTAATTGACAATTAATATAAGCCTATTCAATTAAAAATATTTTAATTAACCACTGACTTCAAAAAATATAATTAAAAATCATTCAATTAACAATTGTTTTGCAGGAATTCAATTAAAAACTGAATTAACGATTGAAACGGGCAAAAGTAATTAATGATTATTCGATTAACGATTGAACACAGTCAATGTAATTAAGGATTATTTAATTAACAATTGATATAAGCAATTTAATCGAAAAGCGCAGTAAGATGAATGTCCAATCAATGTGTGTGTGTATGTGTGTGTCAATCGAAATTGTAACTGTAGTTGTTTACATTGCTCATGGTAACTAACCGAGCTGAACATATACTTATATATATATATATATATATATATTGCTTATATCATTAAAATTACCCTTAATTACATTGACTATGTTAAATCGTTAATCGAATAATTTATAATTACTGTCGCTCATTTTAATCGTTAATTCAGCAGTTTTTAATTGAATTATTTAAAATCAATCGTTAATTGAATGATTTTTAAGATTTTAGATTTCTTGAAGTCAGTGATTAATTAAAATACTTTTAATTGAAAAGGCTTATATTAATCGTTAATTAATTAAATTATTTACTCAAATCAATTTTACTCAATAAATAATTTACTCAAATTATTTATTCAATCAATACTTCAAATTAGAAATTATTTACTCAAATCAATTATTAAATTGAGGCGAATTTAATTGATATTTTTACAACTCTGAAGCCTACTTAGAAATCAATTCGATCAGCCGTTATGACAGTACGATTAACTGACCACCTCTCAACTAGAGGCGTCAGCCTTTATAATAATATACGACTCTCGCTGCCCGTGAAGCGCGAAACGTGTACTTTCTCATTATGGCGATATTTGTGTCGATAATCTAAAGTGCTGAGGCATTCCGTAGTAACATATAAATGGCGCGTCTGCCGGAGACCGGAACGACTACATAGCTACCTAAATATCGCGGCGGACGATCCTTCGTCCGCGCTGGCCGGGACGGTATTCCTTCTATTATCTATTGTCCGGGCCAAGATTTTAGTGAGGCAGTATATAAGAGGAGCTAGACACGAATGCGGTCTTCCATTCGATTCCGTAAAGTATGAAGCTATCAAGGGCAATGGCCCGAGAAGGCCGGCGCAATTACCAATAACTCTTTGACATGCCCCGTCTACGTTTCTTCTTGCCGTTCGCGAAACATTTCGGTGCCGTACTGCCGAACATACGAAAATACGCGGCGTGCCCGATGATGTCGCTACGTGGAAACGCTGTCGTAAAACGAAAGCAATAATTGTCATTAACGAGACATTCCCTTCGTGTTCAATATTTTACTCGTACATATCTAAATCGCGTACGTCACGTGCTGAAACATTCACGCGCGTATTTCTATAACGTTCGCTAATAGCGAACGTGTGATTGATTTAATCACTGAACACGGTTTTTATAATATTTTGGGTGAAATTAGTAGCTGCAATATTTTCGTCGCGTCGTCCCCATCAAGTGGCGCTCAAATATCGACTGACATACGGTACACGGCAGGCGCGTTTGTTCTTGGAGAATTCGCGATCATATCATTCCGCGCGTGACTGCAAGAACGAACAATCGTGGATCCTCTCCGGTTGTTCGCCCCGTTCGACGTAACCGCCCTAAGAATTTCGCGCGACGACTCTCGCATCGCGAGAAGAGGTTTTATTCTACCGGCCGATCAGTCTGCGAGGCTGGCGCTCTCTTTTCGCTCAGATGAATTTCCCCAGTTAAGTAATCCCTGCTACCGGATTCGGAACGGAAACAGTGCGAGTGCGAGGATAAGAGGGATAAGGATTCTCCGACGCCTCCCGCTGCTGCTCTCGCTGCTAACGCTCCCCCGTCGTGTCTCTCCTCCACCTTCCGCTTGTTTCCGTTTGCTTGGTATCCACCTCCTTCTCCGTTGGCGAGATACGGATGAAAGTCGGCGGTCTGGCGCTCTAGGCTGCCCATTGTTTACCGAATATCGAAATCGCATCGGACACTGTGGAATGCTCGAGATCAACCGGTGTATCCCTTGCTGCCGCTCGCGCGCCGTACATCCGCGAGTGAAAGAAGCGGGATCTGGCCGGACGCCGGGCAGCCGTAGAATTTACGGTCGGCGGGTCGCAGTTACCGCGGGGAACAGTACGAAAAATCTACCAGGGTTGGAGTGACGAGAGGTGGTGCGGCGTTTTGAGAAAGTCGGGCGTTAAATATTTCCGGATGTTGGAAAAATATCGTAAATGCACATGTGAAAGCACTGGCGCGCGACGCCAAAAAAAGTGGGAGAAAAACGTGTAAAATCACCTCTTCCTCGCAAACACGCTGTTTTACGTATTTTTGCTCGGAGAGCAAAATATTTCTTAACGAGAGCATACTGTTAAAAACGCGAAATACCGCCGCACCGAAGGAATAACATCGATAATGTCAGATGTACCAATATTGGAACATTGTAACGAATGGATGCACGTAGTTTTCGTTATATTAAAAAAAAAAGAGAGAAAGGAGAAAAAGAAAAACGCACGCAGAAAAGCTGCCCTCGCTCGTGAAACGCGCGGATCGATGCGCTGTTTCGGTAATCTCGCGTAGGCTAGATTTCGCGAAAATAATCATAGAGTTGAAGAAAAAAGAGAAATCGACGAGTTGGAGGAGCGTTAGAGAAACGCAAGAAGCGAAATAACTAATAATGCCGCGCAACGGGAATGCACGGTACGTCTGAGGAATTTCTGAAACACCTGTCGGGCAAAATTAGCATTTTGTTATCGATTATTCGAGCGAAGGGATAAAAACGTGACTCGGCGAAGAAGCGCCCACTCGCGAGGGAGAAAGAGGCGCCCGAGAAGAGTGCGACCTCGATCGGACACCGATACGGTTACGCTATTAAAATGCGTCCGGCCGTATCGCATTGCACGGTTCGGCATCCCCCCGCACTGACTTCCATAACCGGACTCGTGGCGAGGATGATCGATGGGATCGCGCAGGTGAGAGGTTGCCGCGGTTTTTAGGACACGAGAGATCTGCGCGGCTAGTCTACTCGGCAGTCGTGTGATCTCATTAACCCGAGAGAGACATCTTTTTATCTCAATTATGCATTTTCAGAACCTTTCTGTTGAATTGGAGGATTAATAGTAAGAAGGAATAGTAAACTTGTGCGTGACGAGCAAATGTATAATATAAATATATAAAATGTATATAAATGTATAAAAAATTCGCATAAATGGGATAATTCTAACGGAGTGGAAGGGATAGTTTCTGAAACATACGTCGAAAAGGCGGATATTAGTAGAATAGAGTTAATTTCGCCCCGGATTGGCTCGCAGCGCAGCCAGCTTGCCGTGTCGATTGATCGATCGCTCGTTCGTTGGTGATGACGACGTAGGGGAAAATGTCCGGCACTCTTGCGTGGATTTGGTCAAATGTTAACCTTTCGCTAGCCGCGAGTCTTTGCGGAACGAAAATGGAAGTTTTATTAAATATTTTATTAATTTAGAGGAAACTATACAGCGCTTTTAACAAACATTGTATCATTCTTTACAATTTTAGACAGTTATTTTTCATAGGAAAACAGGAAAAATATGACGCGCATTATTTTTGCTTGGCCCATCACTCTTTGTGCCGCACCGAAACGAGGTCGCTCAGCACTTTTTAGATGCCCGCGATTACTGGAAATAATTCGCGGAAATAAGGAAAAGAAAAAATAAATAATAATCGATAAATATTTCATAAATAATCAATAAATCTCCCTATACACACACCTTAAGAGGATGCCATACCTGAAAACTTTAACATCTTTACTCTTTAACATCTATCAATGTTTTTGTGACTCAGTAAAGTTGAAAAGAAGCTATAATGAAAAAATGAAACATATTTTTTAAAGAACGATAAGGTTTGTGAAGTTGATAAATTTGATGCTTAGAATTCTAGGATTAACATTTGAATTCTAGGATCAAATTTGAACAAGTATTTAAGCGAATGCAGACAACTGGCGAACACCCCAACGGGTGTTTTCCCCTATTTGCAACGTGGATTTCAGAGACGTAAATGTTTCGACTCGTTATCGAGATATCCTTGGGGTAAATGATCTCGAGAACTCGCCTTTGTCGCAGTTTGATTTCTCTAAACGCTGCGGAGTAGCACACAGTCGAAAATTTAATCCAATTTGGCTCGCTGTCTCGTTCAATTGTGCACGAAGGCGTAATAAAATTCGTCACGTAGATACGATACATTCGTATCTCTCGCGTATCATGTTTCGGGCGATCCGGCTCTTTTCTCAAGATATGATAAAAAGGGAGAATATTCGGGCATTTGCTACATTCGTGAAGAACGAAAGGAAAGGAAAGAGGGGGAAGATAAAGCACCGCGCAATGTATACCGACGTCTCATTTCGCCCGGGCATTAAGTATTCGGAAGAAACGGCAGAAACGACGGGAACTTTAATATTTATAAGTTGACTTTATTACTTTTCCGCTTTTAACGTGTACCACAGTAGGCGCGTGCACGCGGCCGAGCTCGCTGTAAGTAATACGAGTTAAAAAAACATTTAACGTCGGAAGTTCCGCTCCGCTTCGGAACTCTGGCGCGCGTCCCCTACCTGATCCATAGCGATTCTCGTAAAGTTAGCCCGGGACGCCTGCATACGTTTAATCTCGTGATACCAAGCGTGTTTTAATCCGCGGCGAAATGAAGAACTCGGGGTCGCCGATCTTATCCGCCAGATACTGTCCGCTTTATTCCTTACTTGTAAGCAGATCAGGAAAATCTGTTGAATGTCTACAGGTGCACATCGTTGAAGGAAACTACTTTGAATAAAGTAAAATTTGAGAGTATTGGCAGCAGTGAAAAAAGGATTTTGTCGTTGAAACGAAAATTTAGTCATCATCGCAACAAAATTTAATTAAAATGGGATCAACTAAATGTTTGGTTATTTGAGAATTTAATTGCTGTTTGTGTATTTTGCTTTCCTACTAATACATCTTACTTGACATAAGTAGAAAGAAAATGATAATGCCAATCCAATTATATATCGTGAAATATTTCAGTTTCGTAGATACGAAAATAATTTTTTTAGTAAGTAGAAAATAATTTCATATTAAATATAATTCCTCTATCTCTTCCCTCTTTCTCTCTTCGTTCTTCTCTGTTTTGTTTTTCGTATTTTTTGTTTTTTTATAGTTTTTATAGTATATTGTTAGTATAGTTAGTATAGTATATTGTTAGTATAGTATAGTTAATATAGTATATCAAAGGAATGATTCTCCTATATGATAAATGAATGAAATTAAATGGAATTATTATGTCGTATAATCTAATTTGGAAATTTGCGTGTACTTAAAAAATTCAGGCTAAGGTGTGTCTTTGACAAAGTAATTTCCGACAAGTTAGACATTTCTTTCCGCAAGATTTGAGAAAGATCCGTGAATTACGTGGACCGGGGCGACCACGGCGGATTGCTTCTAACTTCTCAATTAGAAGTCGAAAACATCGAGCTCGATTTAAATGAGGGCTCGTGTTTTCGGAGCAGCTTCGCAGGCAACTCGCGGATTCTCTCGCTTATAGATACCGCGAGATGAGAGCACGGAAGGTAGATTTGCATGAAGTTACTCCGACCTAGTTTCCGTTTGAATTTTTTGTCCTTCAGCGTTGCGGCGCGTTAACAGTCTCTCGCATTACGCGTCCGGCGATAATATCATGACCGCGTCCATCGCCAGAACGTAATAATAATGCAAATGTAAATATATATTCGTGCCGTTGCGTATAAATGACACCGCCACGCGCACGGCGCGGATTTGCTTTGCCGGGCCAACCGCAGTTTATCAAGCTCGCTAAATACAAAGATAATTTGAATCGATCGTAGCGCCTGTAAATGGAGAGAGAAAAATAGAGAGAAATATATTAATAGACATTAATAGAAATATATTAATATAATAGACAAACTATAATAGACGGGGCACAGTGTGCAGTTAAATCGTCGACTCCTTTCGGTAAAATTCGATTCGAAAATTCGTCCACCCTGTTGGACGACGTGTCGCAAGAGTTCGCGTTATATCTTACGTCGTTGGCCGCGTTTTGAGGTCGTAAACGGGACGCGGCGAATGCCAAAAGAGACGTTGTCACGGTATGCCGACGCGGAGTGTTTCGATTGGACGCGTGTCGCATTAATTACAGCCATTACGCGCGCGTCCGCCGACACGGTCCGCACAAAGGGTGTGTGTGGCGCGGGTTTGCGGCCACAAACGTGTTCTCCTTATGTACCAGAGGTAGTCCGGCTACACTCTCTCACCATAGTCATGCTAAACAACGCGCCGGATTCGCGCACTGCCACTGCGAAATGACGACGGCGCGGCGCGGCGCCGCGTTCGGACGTTGGACGTGCATGAATAATTAATTCATTCGTTTCGTACGAGCCGTCGTGTAACTTAACTGGTCGCCTGAACATCTTGGAATTTTACAAGCCGCGCGAGAGAACGCGGATACGGGCCGTCGGATACTTCATTTCCTACATATCGGGCCGAGTACGAAACGATCGTGACATGATACGCTGCGAGACTCTAAAGCCTGTATTAATAGTTGTTATTTGAAACTTGTCAAGCGCTCAGATTTGTGTATAGAGTTGGATTCAAGTTCTTCAGTTGAACTGTGATATACGTGACATGTTTATATCTGTAATTGCATTTCATATGAGACACTCTCATCGTCTAACTCTAAATTCAAATCCGAGTATCTCATTCGAGACGAGTTTCAAGTAATAACTATTAATAAGAGTCTAGGCTCGAGAGAATTGCGAGACCGAGTATAATGCGAAATTTACATTTTACGTTTACGTTTTATTCGAGTTTTGCCAGATGAGTTATCGTAGATCATTGGAGGGAAAAGGAATATATCTGCAGTTGATTGACAAAGTTAATCCTATCGACAAAGAGATCTAATTATACTCTCCGCATACAGTGTTGGATTTATGAAGCCCGAACGAATATTCGATCGTTCACTAACTTTCGCAAAGAGTCCGGAAAAACTTCGATACAGCCTAAATCTGTTTGCAGATTTTGATTTTATTGCACTGAGAAAAAATATCTGAAAATTGTTTTGAGGAACATAAAATTTATTTCTGTGAAATATCCTATAAATAAATTTTCAAGTATTTTTTTCTCAGTGTGCGATACTATCTTACAGCTGAGGCTTCCTATATTTCTGGAAAAAATTTGTAAAAAAAATATAGATTTTCAATAAAGCTATGGTTCAAAATTACTCGGGTCTGACAGACGTAGATCGTACTGTACAGAGGATTGCATATTTGCCTAGTCATGTGTATTCTAATCAAGAGTTTCTTCGAATAATCAACAGTCATGACCTTTGACTATCAAGAAACGATTGCGTTAGATAAAAAATTTGTGGTAACTCTCGATTAAGACACACACATAGGGAATAGCTAGACATGTATACAATCCTCTTTACACTGAGGAAAAAGTAATTGGAAATTTATTGGATATAAAGAATATTGGAAATTATTTATTGGATATAAAATTTCTTCACAGGAGAATTAATAAGATTTATTTTCCAGACATAAATTTTACATTCCGCAAATAAATTTTCAAACATTTTTCTTCTCAGTATATATTCCAAAAGAAGTACGATTGGTACGCGCGGAGGATTAATCTCATGAATTTTGCGCGTAAATTCATTTCTCGTAGCAAACGCAACAGGAATTACGACGATTCGCTAAAGAGGCGCGGGTCTTTTTTGATGTCAAAAATAATATGACGCGTAGAATAAATGTTCATTTGTACATGATATCGTCGAACAACGAAGCTTTCAGATTGCGATTTAGGCGACGATGGCTCATTCTACCTTTCGTCAGAGTCGTTGACGTGCGTTGATATCGATATTCAGGCCGCAGTAGATTTCCATGACAACCGGCGATTTGCGTCCAAGATAAAAATATATTGTACCGGCATGGATCGCAGCGGCGATATTCCGCGAAGCGTATAGGAAACTGCCGCCGTTCTGTATGTTTTGCATTGACAGCTTTGCGTGACGATTTCACGCAAATAGCGTACGCTTGTTCCTCTTCTGAAATAATTTTTTTCTGCGATACGAGAAACGATGGCGCATTCGTAATAACTACGATTGTGATGTACAACTTGCGTATTTTCATGTGCAATCTTTAATACATTGTCAATACGTAAAAAACGCGATCACGCGACTCAACGGATTTATCAGAGCATTGGTTTGTGTAAAAGATTTCGTTATTATTGTATATAATGCTGATTTTCGTTATTGCAAGAATTATTATCAAATATAATCCACAACAAATATTAGAAAGTGATTAACGATTACAAAGATCCCAAAACATTCTAATTCAATGAAACAATATTCTCGCGGGACTAAGTACGTTTATACTGGTAAAACAGAAAAAATTCATCGATCAGTAGTAAGCAACGGTGAGAGACATATCAACGAGAAAGACATATCTACCGCGAAGATCGCCAGCAGCGAGGAAGCATTTTCCGACAGTCACAATCGGAAACAGAGAGATACTATCAGCGAAACCGATCTCGTTCATTGGAAGCTCACGAGCCTGCGATTAAAATCCTGTAGGCGCAAATCCAGCCGAACGGGAAAACTTTCCCTCGGATAGTGAGAGAGTGAGAGAGACAAGGAAAGGACGGGGAATTAAGTTAATAACAGATTTTCAAGAGTTCCTTCGGAGTAATTGCGGTAACGCTTCAATTAGCATTTTTGTGGTCGCAGCGAGAGAGAGAGAGAAAAAGAGGAAGAGAGAGAGAGAGAGAGAAAGAGAGCGCGCGACAAAATTCGGGATCGCGAAATTCAAGGGGAGAGTTGGCGCGCCAGCGGACTCGAGAGTGGGAGATGATTCGGACGAACATTAAGCACCGTCGTATCATGCATAATGCACGGGACATCGCGCGCCGGCTGCTCTTCCGAATATAAGTGCCTCTTGTTGGAGAAACGCAGGCTCTTTCCACTTCTCCCCCGCCGCGCGGTCGTCTCACCATCTCCTCTCTTCCGAGAGTCTCAGCCTCCCTCGCGCTTCTCTCCCCCTCTGCGCGATCGTTCGTCCTAACGCTAAGTAGCTTGGGAGAGCCGGCAGACGGAAGTGAGACTGAACGGGCCGGATTACGGATTAGGATCAATTTCAAGCGGCGCCCGGAATATGCAGCGTCTTACTCTCGCGGTCCTCGCAATTGTCTCCACCGCGTGTATAGTAAACTCATTTGCAGCGATGCGCGCGCGCGCGCGCGTGTCAGCTGTCGCGGCTGAATCTCGGAGTGACTGCGTGTTGGTCGGCGCCCGGAATAAAAAGTCGGGGAAATTGAAAACAGTCCGGTGGGCAGTGGCCGGAAAAAGTCGGGGAGAACTGCGCGGAACTTGCGGAATTCTTCTCCGCGGATAGGATCGAGGTGAGGAATTGTTTAATTAGCAGTCCTTTCTCGTCGATCTTTCTTCTTCAATAATACGCCGATCACCATCGAGAACTACGCCTGGAAAGTCAAAAGAAATGGGGAGAGAGGGAGAAAAAATACGGTAATAATCGCCGGAGCTTGGGAACGGCGTTTCGCCAGTTGCTCCAATGCGTTTCCTTAAAAGCGCGAGAACTCCGTAGCTACAAATTTGCACAGGAGAATTAAATACGGCGGCGACGGTAATTGTGGTCGATGTGCGACGACTCGGAACTCTCCCCTTTCATCCCCGGATGACAAAAATTCCGTCGATCCGCGTCCTTCGCCCGCGGGGCTCGGAAACTCGGGAATGTTGCGGGACACGAAACGCTGGCTATCCTGCGCGCGCGATCGTTCGTTATTTCGCGCTTGTAACGGCGGTGTGTTAACTAAAATCGAAGTGATTTTCCGCCGGTAGCCGGTGTCCACCGATCCAGACGAATAAACTATCGGAATATTGAAACGTTCCCTCGCGCTGTATAGGGCCGCGCGCGAGCGCTCGCGCGAGGTAATCGCTCGCGAATACACGCGTGCGGATCCCCATGCGTGTGAATACGCGCACGTGTTTACGTACGTCGCTGTTTGCGCGCGCGCGCGCGCGTCTGTATGCATCGGCATAGCCACGCGAAAAGCAATCATCTCGGCCGGACGCAATCAGCTGCCACCCCTCTCCTTCCCCGCGTCGTCGTTCCGCGCGACACATAGGTGCACAGCAGCGAGAACATACGTAAGTCGTTACTCGCGAGACACCCGTTGTATACGCCGACGTAACGCCGATGTCAAGCTGACGAACGGCCCGGAGACGAGGCGCTGCGAAAATTTCATGTTATTCTTTGTCGTGTCGCGTCACGAATTTACCGATGGATACGATATTATACGGACTTGTCGCGAAGTTGAGCCCTTGACGGGCTGCAATTAGACGTCCACGGTAGCTCTGTTAAGTATGTTTGCTTCCAAACGTTTCGCCCTCGAGATATTATTCGATGCTATGTGGAGGTCTCAGCAATTCTAATTTTGATACATCTCGAGGGTGTTCTCGATATAAACGATGAAGAAAAAACGTTCGCGTGTGTGCCCGCATAAGTTGAATCGTGCCTATTTATATGAAGCACGTTGCCCAAATTTAATCGATTTAGTCAAAATGTCAAATTAGTCCTTGCAAGTTGAAAGGTCGACTATCTTGAAAGGTCGAATTCACGCCGTTCCAAGATATTTAAGGAAATTTCTACTTTTCTACCTGGTTAATGAAGATTTAATATGCTTCAGTAAGAATCGCGCAGTGATCTAAAATCGTGAAAATCTCAGTGATACTGACAGTACCAATATCTTTTATTTTTCTATAATATTTCATTCTTTACGAAATATTTTTTCGATTTAGCGAAGTCGCTGCTAAATCTTCAAAAAATAGACTTCTGTTTTTCTGTGCAACTATAATCTAGTTCTAGTTTAGTTTTACTCTTAGTTTATTTTATTTCAGTTTTCGTTCAGCTTAGCACGGTTGTTTATTTCGTTGGGTTTCACGAAGTTTCATAAAGCCGACCTCTCACCGAATGATTACAGTCTAAAAGGCCACCGGGGACGGAATCACTAACTCGGGAGTTAGTTAATTACCGTCCCAATGCGTTCCATCGAACAATTGTCGTATTATTTAGGGATGAGGAAAATCCGAGATAATATCGCCGCGGCAACGGAATATGCACGCTTCGTCCCTCATCTAGCGACGGGCTCGGCAACGCGACGGAGGGAAAGCGGGTGGTTTGATGGCTGACACAACTACGGGGTGGCTTGCTCGCGCGGTTCGAACGCGCCGCCAAACTCTGGATGACGGCAGTTAACCGAAATCAGGCCGAATCGATTATAACGGACGGATCGTTGCCGCGAGATAGCACGAATCGACAGGGGGCGAAGGGGGAGCGGGGTAGGACAGGGGAAATTTAATGGGAAACTCGACGTTGCCTCGGAGAGGATGGGTTGCCGGTCGCAGCGTCGCGAAATGCGTGGCAAGAGAAAAAAAGTGACGACGAAAAGAGGAAGGAAAGAGAGAGAGAGAGAGAGAAAGAGTCAGCCGTAGGATGAGAAGGTGTGTCCGTAAGGTCGCGGTTCTTCCTTTCGCCCTGATTCGTTAATATGAAGTTTCTGTGGAGGTCGCGGAAGACCTACCGTCCGGATGTCACGTCGCGGACTTTCAATTTCCGGCACGCGAGAGCCCCGCCGTGCCTTTAAAGAGTGGGCAAGGGAGACGCGGCGAGAGGGGAAGGGAGAAACTGCAAAAGAGTCGCCGGGCGTTATGGCGATCGGCGCTACACCAAGTGATTGTCGGGGGTGGCTGCGAAGGTGCGAGATGCATGCTGACAGTATCGTTTGTAGATAGATAGGGGAAGAGTACAACTTCGCGGAGCGCGCGAAGTGGAAGCGAATAAATATAACTTCGACGTCGTACAACGTTGAAACTTGCGACGCTCTCGTACAAACGCGACACTTCTCTCATTTAGCGCGTCTCGTTTCGCGAATTATCCCGCGGAGCGCCAACTCGGCGAGATCAGCCGTGAAAATTTCACGAATACATGAACAAACGAATGCTGTTTGGAGAGGTCTTCGCCTTCAATTGTCATCAGAATCGGAAATGACTGTGCTCGGGACTGAGGGGAGCCTCGGCGGAAAGGTCCAATTCCTCGACTTGGATCCACCAGCAGTGCGCGCTACGCCGCGAGTCGCCACCCGGAAATTTGGTACCCGCCATCCGTTAGCCGACGTCCGCGAGAAGTGAATCGGCGACGTTGAAAAAGCACGCGATAATATGCAATTCTCATCTGCTCCGTGCGCATAATTCATCGACGTAATTCATACTTCATCACGGAATTTATCGTCGACCTACCATCCTACCATTTGCGTAGATTGGGTAACGCGATTCTCATTGCAAGAAAGAAAAGAAGAGATTAGGTCTAACGTAAAAATATCTGCATACTAAATTTCTGTACGACAGTTATTTTATCGGATATCGTCGAGCCTGCCGAAATCTATCGATCGAAGCTACGCGTCCTGCATAGAAATTTCCCCAAGATTCTCCCAGATGCAACATAGATTCCGATTAGGATGCCTAAATTTGTCCTAAAATTGGTTACGATAACAATCGGCAATCTCATTCTTGTGTTCCAAACATGGCTTTTCTCTCTAGAATCGGAAAACAAAATATTTTTAAAACTCTTTGAGCGCACACATTTTGCTGAATAATGAAATTATTTAGAAAGTCAATACAATTTTGTCCAATTCTAATGTAAAATGAAGACCAATATTGAAGAAAGAATATTGTGAAAACTTTAGGTTTCCCATCTAGCAAATTACATGTTTAAAATATTACGCCTTTAACCCCGCGTAGAAATTTCCTAATATTTTCCCAGATTCAGCATATATTCCGGTTAGAATGCCTAGATTTGTTCCAAAATTGGAATTAGCTCTTACGATATCAAATAGGAATCTTATTCTTGTCTCAAACACATTGCTTATCTGTCTAAAATTGACAAAATATTTGTAAAATTCTTTGAATATTTTACTGAGTAATGAAATTATTTAGAGTATCAATATAGACGCGATTGATCTTCATTTTACATTAGAATTAGGGAAAATAATGAATCCCAAATTCTAATGTAAAATGAAGACCAAGAAGAATATCGGGAAAACTCTGGATTTTCCATTTGAAATTACATTTTGAAACATTACATTCTTAATCAGAATCCATAATTATTTTTGGTGATCAGAATTAGGTCGCAAGAATTTTTCTATACGCGGTGTACACTCGAGCTTTTTCTCTGTTGTTTCTCTTCGTCTCGAGACCGCCAAACGGCAGTTTCCGTGGATTATGTCGTACTCGTATCGCGGCAAGCTTCTTACGTAGATCTATATAACGCGCAATGGAAGCATATAATCGTGCCTATACACGGAGATGAAGGTCTCGCGCTTTCCCTCCCGCTGGAAATTCCGCGAGATGCAGTCGGTCCCGCTATTGTAACGATTTTAATACACACCCCGAGCCGCGAGGACAGTATCGCGGGATAAAATGGAGTGGCACGGTGAGTGTGCGGCGAAGATATCGTGTAAGTCGGACTTAAAACCCCCGACAGTGCTTTCGCGGGGCGACTTGCGTCTCTCGCGGAGAGGTCGACCGAATCGCCATCGTTCCGCGTTCCCGAATAGGACGTCGTTTCGCCGCTCGTTCTCGCTTAACCAGCCTAATTGAGAAACTGGCTCCGGCACGGTGGTCGCGCGCGCGCGAAAAATAGATAAGAGAATTATCCTGTGTCGCATCGAGTCTCGTATATATATATACGATATATATATAGTTATTCCCTTCTCTCCCCTAATAGTTCTGCTAATTTCAGCCCAAAGTTGAGCGTCAAATACGGCCTTTCCGGTTTTCTTGGTCAGAAACGGTAAATCTATTTTGTCGTTTTCATGTTGCGGCTACGCGTCAAGAAAGTGAATTAAAGAGCGACAGACGGGATACATAAAAAGAAGAAAAAAGAATGGACGCACGAGTGCCGACGGTGCACTGCCATTTTCTTTGTGTGTGCCGTACAGCAAAAGACGCGGAGTTGCGCAGGATTAAAGAGCCAAATTGGATTTCTCATCGTGATCCCTCCGTGTGGAGCTCGTTAAGGGCAAACGGCGCGTCCGTTGCTCGTCATCGCTTCGTCCTTCCTTTCGACAGGATAGGCCCGGGCAGGACGCAGGGTGCAGAGGAAGGGCAGGACGAATCAATTTAATAGACAGCGCATAATCGTCGCCTGATCATTATTCAGTCCGTTCATTAGGTTATCGTGTCCGAACTGGTCCGTGATTCGATCATGCGGTATCTCGTACACCATCTACACATATAACGGAATAATAAAGGGGTGGGTGGCCGGCTGTGTTGGGTGGACGCACGGGTTAGCCAGTCAATGTTGCACCGACGGTATATCCGATTATGTTCGGCGGCCGATTATTACACTCGACTGCAAGTAGCTCGTTGAAAAATGGAATAATCCGCAAGAATTGCTTTTTTATTTACTTCCAAGTGTGCTAAATTAATAATTACAAAGTCGCGGCAAAAATTGAGCGGAGAGGAAAGGCGAGGAGAATGAAAAGAGACGGGCTAATGGGATTAACCATTGGGATATTAGCATTCTCTCAGGCGAACAAGCAATTGATCTGAATTCATCGCGCTGTACAAGGAGCGATTCATAATAACTGATCGGCAGCACGGCCAAATTTATTTACGAACAATCGTCCGATCTATTGTCTCGGATATTCAAAAGCGACTCCATGAGCCATCGCGAAACTTTGAACGAGTTCTCTGCCGCGCGTCAGGCTAGCCGAAATATCGCGGGATATAAGCGCGGTTCTCACCAACACAAGGAACGCGGACGGGCACGTGCAACACGAGAGTGCGGCAGCACTGTTGAGGTGGACCAGTAATGAAAAGAACTCTAAATTCCGTCTCCTACGAATCTCCGCCGCGCTGAGATCCCCGCTCTCGCCGAGGAAACGGAGCAGCGGCCTTCCATACCGCCCTTTTCCTCGCCCTCCCCCTCGTTCGACTCGCCCTCTTGTTTTAATCACGGCGCTACAAAGTACGCCATTGTCTTCGCAGTATCGGTCTGAGAAAGTATCTCGAGAGGGAAGCATGGCCATCGCCGGCGTCCGGCTAGAACAGATTGCGGAAAAATCCGGCTGGGAAAGCGGCTCGCTCATCGCCGCCTTGGCTGCACCTGTTCTCCCTCGCGCGGCCGCGGCCATTGGTAATCCCGCCGGATCGGAGATTAAATTACGGCGTCTTTTTCGGCGTGATTGTTATGAATACCTTTGTAACTGTACGCGAGCGCGAACGACTGACGCGCTTCTGTCTTTGTTCCACTCTTAGCACCGATCCCTTCGCGCGGAGATCTCGGCGCGAGTGCCAACGTTGTTTAGCAAGGGAGGATCTTGGTAAAGCCGCGAGAGAGCGGAGGATGAAGGATGGGAACAAAGTCGGAGAATGCATTTTTATGAGAGACGGTTGTATTAAGTGCGCGGTCTCTGTAGCTTAAACTGAAACGAAATCTCGAGTGTTATTACGTAAACGCAAGAAGGATTTAGAAGTGGATTTTCCAACTTGTCATCTACGTCTAGGTGGAGATCCGCTGAAGAATGTAGACTCCCCTGTTTCGCAAGCTTAAGGGACTTTCGAAGCCGTGGAAACATTTCCACGTCCGCATGATTCCCTCCTTGAAGAAACAACCTCGTGAAAAATACGTACTTTCCAGTCGAACAGGAATTAAGACGCTTATCTTGTTTTTCACTGAAATACCTCTCGCGATCCGCGCAATCAGTCGACAGGTTGGTTAACAGTGCCTGACGTCGATCGGTATTGCTTGGCGCTGGCCAACGTCGTGATTTTGACGAGGAGCCCTTTCGTCTTTCACCAGTAATTTAGCCTCCTCATAGCCTTGTCTTGTGTAGGTTAGGGGAGCCTTTGTAAGATTACACGTCTAAGTTTTGGGGATGTCTTGTATATCGGTATATATATATATATAGGGTGTCCTAAAACTACCGGAATTACTCTTAATAGTAGATTACTTACAATATTTTAAGAAGAAAATTCTAATACAAAAGCCTTTGTAAGATTACACGTCTAAGTTTTGGGGATGCTTGTATATCGGTATATATATATATATAGGGTGTCCTAAAACTACCGGAATTACTCTTAATAGTAGATTACTTACAATATTTTAAGAAGAAAATTCTAATACAAAAGCCTTTGTAAGATTACACGTCTAAGTTTTGGGGATGTCTTGTATATCGGTATATATATATATATATATATATATAGGGTGTCCTAAAACCACCGGAATTACTCTTAATAGTAGATTCCTTACAATATTTTAAGAAGAAAATTCTAATACAAAAGCCTTTGTAAGATTACACGTCTAAGTTTTGGGGATGCTTGTATATCGGTATATATATATATATAGGGTGTCCTAAAACTACCGGAATTACTCTTAATAGTAGATTACTTACAATATTTTAAGAAGAAAATTCTAATACAAAAGCCTTTGTAAGATTACACGTCTAAGTTTTGGGGATGTCTTGTATATCGGTATATATATATATATATATATATATAGGGTGTCCTAAAACCACCGGAATTACTCTTAATAGTAGATTTCTTACAATATTTTAAGAAGAAAATTCTAATACAAAAATGTCGAGGCTATAATAGCTTTTAAACGGGCAGTGATTACATTTAACGAATGGCAGGGCTGAGATTTCGCGCGCTCAGGTACGGAAAAATGACAAATGCAAAAAGTGCTCCTATTAATGGGGCGCTCTTTTTATGATATTATTGTCATATAAATTTGCAATATGTTTTCGCTTCTCTATGTATTGCATATTAATACATTTTTTCACAAATAAAAGATGTAAAAACTAAAGGCATATCAAAAATAATTCAAGTAAAAATTTTAACTTGAGCTGTCAAAGTCATCGATTAACATTACCATGAAGGTGTCCATGCTACGCTGTGCGAGACAAATAAATTGTAATAGAATTAATAGCTGTTTATTTTGTATTTTAGAACGTTTTGGAATGTTCGTAACGAAATACAAATTGCAATGGTTTTAGTAAAAATCAATTTAAACAATAATTATAATTCAAACGTATTTAATAAACCTTAATTTAACACACTTTAAAAAATTAACACTGTTAACATATTTAACGAATTTTAATAACAACAAAACAGTTCAACAGATTAAATAATAAACTAAAATATTTTTTTACAATAAATGTTCAAAGTATTCACCATCGCATTCAACGACACCAAACATGATTAGAAACGCAACAAGCAGTCCACTGCGACGCGCACAATTGTGTATTGAATGCGATGGGGGACATTTTGAACATTTATTATAAAAAATATTTTAATTTGTTATTTAATCTGTTAAACTGTTTTGTTGTTATTAAAATTCATTAAATATGTTAAAAGTGTTAATTTTTTAAAGTGCATTAAATTAAGGTTTATTAAATACGTTTGAATTATAATTATTGTTTAAATTAATTTTTATTAAAACCATTGCAATTTGTATTTCGTTGCGAACATTCAAAAATGTTCTAAAATACAATAACAATGTTCTAAAATATAAACAGCTATTAATTCTATTACAATTTATTTGTCTCGCACAGCGTAGCGTGCACACCTTTATGATAATGTTAATCGATGATTTTGATAGCTCAAGTTGAAATATGCAAATTTTTATTTGAATTATTTTTGATATGCCTTTAGTTTTTACATCTTTTATTTGTGAAAAAATGTATTAATATGCAATACATAGAGAAGCGAAAACATATTGCAAATTTATATGACAATAACATCATAAAAAGAGCGCCCCATTAATAGGAGCACCTTTTGCATTTGTCATTTTTCCGTACCTGAGCGCGCGAAATCTCTACCCTGCCATTCGTTAAATGTAATCGCTTCCCGTTTAAAAGCC
>NW_022639482.1:1937459-1944160 GCF_010583005.1 Odontomachus brunneus | reverse complement strand
ATATATATATATATATATATATATATATATATATATATATATATTCCGTCCTTCTTATCTTACTTGATACAATCGCTTCGGATTCTCGTGAATCACGAGAGACTGGTTTAGAAATCGAGAGAGATTAAATGTCAAAGTGAAAGTTCCACATTTCACCGTTTCAGAAAAATTGAACGTTTGTATTAAGGGAATGGCAAAATGCATGGAGAACTTCAAAAATATCGATAGCGCAGAGGCGATTGTCAAAACGTTATGTCAGGTAAGCGCTGACACAATCACGCCACTCTTCTCGTATTTCATATACATCCACTTTGTGTATCATCATATTTAGCGAAAAATATTTTCATGCATATGTAAAAATTCTTCTTGTCATGTTCAAACTTGTCATATTTTTTTAAGCGTCTTTGAAATTTTTCTGAGCAAAGCGAATAAATGTTTCATGTGCATATAAGCAGCAGAATTTTTATACATATATTACGCAAATAATTTACATTAACTGACAGCTCGAGATGTCAACCTTCAAAATTTTGATCCATTTCTTTACATACTGAACAATGCTCCAGTTAATTTTTACACTTATTTTCGCTGTGTAAAAGATACATTTGTTATTCTATGTAAGCAACATAAACTTTGTAGAAAGAATTCAGTATTTTGTCGGCAAAGTTTTCAAGTGGCACACCCTTAAGATCCAGCCCGGTTGTCGCATATTGACTATAGATATCGTCGCGTCGGTTGGGAAGGGCAAAAAGGAAGAAGACGCGTAATTTTCCGATACGTTTGCACGACTTTTAAAATATCCCGCTTGTTGACTCGATCGGACGGGGCTGGTATCGCGCTACCGTTTTACCTCCGCGAGTCGCGCCGGAACGACTTTCGACGAAACTTTCATTCAGGCTGTGTACAAATGGACGCAACCGATGTACGGGCAGAAAATGTTCCAGTTTTACTGATCGCACCGCAAACAGTATACGCACACGTTGTAGCGCGCCAGTCACGGAGAGAGATAGAGCAACAGGGCGAAAGAAGGACGCGCAGGAGCGAGAAGAGGAAGAAGAAGAGGAGGAGGAAGAGTAGGACATGAGAGAAACATCAGGAGCGGCGGGCGGTCGAAGCGATCGTGTTTCGTGGGAACTTGCAAAACGTTTCGTTCCATCGCGGATCGTACCAACCGAATTGGTTTGTAATTCCATTTCATCGACGACCGGCGCGGCTGGATGCGAGGCGGACGATACTGGCGGAGTATTGCGTACAGTCGCGAGAAAGTGCATCTGCCCTGTCCGGACGGAACTATCGGATTTGAGTTTTCGACCTAATGGAATACGTTCAAGAACACGCCGCGGCCACTCATAATACGCGCATAATCCCGATAATGCGCCGTCGAAAGGGGTTAGTTTGCGCCGGTACGGGCGACTTGGTCGGTTAAAGATCGCGATTATTATTTCATATCTGCGAAAGAGCGGAGAAGAGAGAGGGAGCGAATAGTCAGCTCCGAACATTCGCGCACGAGAACCTTCTTGCCGATTAAATTTCTGGGGTGGCTGCCTTATTAAATTTTCGGGAACACTGCTCTTCAGGCTGATCGCGAACTAACGCGGGAGAGATCGCGCGACGTATAAATGATATCATGGTTCTGACGGTCCACACCCGCGATCATCCCCCTTAGCTCTTCGTCTCAGGACTTTGTCAGGTTGATTGATGCGAGGATCGTCTGACGTAGCCCCGAAACTCAACGTAAGGACAGGAAGATTCATCGTTTTTCGAGTCGAATTGGGCAAGTAAACCGATTCGCTGCTGCACATAATCTGGAAGACAAATCCAAATCTCTGGCGGAAGGATCTCTCCCGGGGCTTTCTTTTACAAACGTTAACCAGGATAATGCGGGGGATATTGGGTCCGCGAGTTTCGGAGACAAACGCCCTTAAGGGCAGCGTGGGGCGCGATCGCAAAGAGGATGTAGGAGGAGGCGCGGGGAGAGGGACGCAAAGGGGGTGAAGCGGCGCGAAAGGAGCAGGCGGCGGAACCGGTGCGAGGGAAGGAGAGGACAAGTAATTTCCTTGGCGAAGGCGTGAGGAGCATGCCGAAGGGGTGCGGGTGGCCCGTGCGAGAAGGTGGTCCAAACTAAACTAAATAATATTGATGGCCAACGGAAATTGAAAGCCGTTAAGGTCTTCAGCGTTGCGGTGCGAAACGGCGCTGCTGCATAAATAAGACGACGTGCATTAGGATTAGACCAGTGTCTCTCAACTGGTCGGCTCGCGCTTCGCCGCGGAACCGGTAATGTCACGTTCGCGAGAGAGAGAGATCCAACAGAATTTATCGTTTTCCCGTTCTCACGTGAGGGGGGAGGGAGGCGAGCGCGTTTGCACCAGGAGGACGTCGCCGCGGAGTCTGGCGGCCATAAACAGCGTCTGCCGATAATATCGAAGCGTTTGTCTCGCGACCGCGCGATTTTCCCCAGGCGGCATTACTACCTCGATTTCCTATCGTTTCATTAAACAACCCTGCAGAAATTCCACGGTGAGCTGCCGAACGTGTCCCCGATCCGAGATACGGCGTTCTCGCGCGACGCGCGCGATCGAGCCGAAATGATTTTACAATCTTTGTGAATTCTCCTTCGACGAGAAGTAGCCGCCCCGGCAAATACGCGGCATTACCTCGTGAGAGGTAACGTTACGTATGCGCACGGCAACCGGACACCGTGATTCCGGCCCGGCTCGAATGCGGACGTTCGATCGCCGAGAACGGCGCGGAGGAAATGCCGCCGAGTGGCGGCGATGACGGCGGCGCGCAGAGACACCGAAAGTTGGCCGGAACAAGCTCCGAATCGTTGGCTCATGCAAATTCGACGTGGACGTATAGCGCAAATGCTGAAAAATGGCCGGCTTAAAATATGCGAGAGTGTACCGCCGGCGATAGGTGAAACTCGACCGCGCAACACGCGTAATAAGCCCGCCGATGTTTCAACGGTTTCCCCGTACCACACAAACCGCCTCTTCTTCATCCTCCTTGGCTCGAGTGTGTGAGGCTTTTCCCCCCGTCCTCCTTCCCGAGTCCGTAATATATTTTTCCTTCGCTTACGTATATTTTTAATACTGTCTCCGGCGTGATTTACGCGAACCGCGGAAACTGATGGCGATGCGTTTAACCTTGGCTTACCGCTCGGCGGAACGGTATATTTCGCCGGCGAATTTCTTGACGTATATAGGAAATCTCCCGCCGGCCTCGCGTGTATCTTCTCGCAATTCTCGTGCGTCGTTATCTCTGAAGAATGTAGAAATTAATTTCTCACGCGAAGAAGGCGATATTCTTTGGATCAGACTGGTGAATTCTTTGAGCTTTAGATGGTTAATGATAAATAAAAGGGACGTGGATAGAAGAGTCTAAGTAGGTGCATCGCGTCTATAATGCGAAACACTCAAATGTGCGATCGCTCATTTGGTATCTCCGAATCAACGGAATAGTACTCGTCATCCTAATAATTCTATGCCGCGGTCGCTGCTTTACAACACACACGCTCGTGGTATAATCACTTTACTAATTAACTCGTCCACCCTAAAGAGGAGCCCCAACGCGATACTGATCACCGTCGACATCTCGTATGGCTCTTCTGTAGTCTCCCGTAACAACGTGACTTCGCGGCGATGCGCTACGTGCGATCCCGGCAGCCAAAGGGATCGCACAATCAGTCATTCGAGATATCGTTTCGCCGCGCAGCTGAAAAGGGAGAAATCTCGCCTTGGCTTCATTATCCCGACAATAGCCGGGTCCGCGGTCCAAAGCACAGTACTGCCTCCTTCCCAACCTCCTTCTCTTCTATCCTGCGCCCGTCTTTTTCTTCCAAGGCCCTCTTTCGTCTCTCGTATCACAGCTTCTTCCTTTTCAACCCCCGCCTCACTAAACACGCCCGTTTCTCGAGCCCGAAAACCATATACGTCTCGGTGCCGCTTGCATCTCACCCCTTTCTCCCCTGTTCACTCTTTCTTTCTCTCTCTTCGCCTCTCTTTGGCTTTCTCTCTCTCCTCGTGGCTACCCGTTACTCCTCTACCACCCCGGTGAACGGCCGATGCACGTATAATAGCGGCGAAGCCGTACCATAAAGCGGTACCCCATCATAAAGGCCTCTTCAATCCGTGAACGAGGAGGAAAAGGAGAATCGGAATGAGAATGCCGCCCGTCCTACCTAACTTTCTCCTCCCGCCTTTACCTTCCACCCTCGCGCCGCACCCTCGTTCCGGCTTCGTGGACTCTCTTTTCAGATCCGGGTTCCTTCTATCCTTCGGCAGCGGCAGGAGAAGGGGGAGAGGGAGAGCGACGGTGGTGGTGTTCGCTCGAAGGAGGCCGCGAAGGTTGAGCGCGCGAGATAGGTCGACGGGGCTGGCGGGTTAGAAGGGAACAAGGGCAAAAGGGGCAGACGGGTCGCAGATAAAAAAGAAAGGCGGCGGAAAACACAAGGGAATTCTTGATCTTTTAGCGGGCTGGCGCTTTTAATTCATGAGGCTGGCGTCTCTTTTAATTGTGTCCCGCTATTTGGCGACTTCTCACCGGCTCTGCGAACAACGTCGCTTCTACGCACCAGGTCGCGTGTACTTTCCCCCGCCGTCCTTTCCGCGCGTTTCGCGCTCAACGATTTCCGTCGTTGTCGTCGGTTATCATCGATTTTACGCATATAATCGCGTTCTCCCTTCGCGCCAAGTTACATTTTGCGCTATGACGATACGCTGCAACGAGGTGGACCATGTGGAGGAATGTCATTCGAAGAATATGCACGTGTTCTTGTCTGCTTGCTTGCGCCGAGATATGTAACATACATGAGAAAAGAACACTTGGTATTTGTAACTATAATTACGTAGATAAGTGATTATTACATATTATGGTCAAGAAAATTACTTTTTAGTTAAATTCTACTACAAAGTTAATGATAATTTTAAATGTACATTTCTACTGCTACTTTCGTACTAAGTGACCAAAAAATATGGTTGGGGTCAAAAGTAACTATAATTTTAGTTAGATCATAAATTATTTTTTTAGTATAAGCAAGTTATGAAGGATAAGGGTAAAAAAGTTTTATGGATTTCAGGATTGCAAACAAATCAAATTCTTCTTTGTTATGCTGCTTTATGGAACCAATTATCGCGGAATTGGTCAAAGTTTCATATTTTACTTAAATTGTAGTCAAGAGTATTATACAAAACAGAAAAGAAAAGAATGATAGCGAGCAAGGTTTTAATACTGGTCCTTGCAAGGAATGCAAAGTATTTAGATAAAAACGGAGTAGAGCGCCTTTCTTTGGCGTCATATATGCCTAAAAGGGAAAAATATATTTTCACGATAGAGCAAGGGGGAGGAAGGGAAAGGACCTCACAAGAGATAAATTCACATCGATGACATCGGCATCTCGCGAAATGGCCTCGGCATGGATAACCCGTGTGCGTGAGCCCCGCAACCTTGTTCTTGTCGTCTTCAGTCGCCGTTGTAAAATATCCGGGAGGAACACGTGTAAGGGAAAACGAATGGGCAGCATGGTGAACAGGAGGAGGAGGCGGAGGAGGAACGTGTCGTAGACAGGGATCTTCTTACGAGCGGCTTATGTTTCAATTTGTTCGGTCGCAAATAAAATCGCATTTTACGACGCGTCAAAATGCCACGATCCACCCTCACGTCCCTTCGCGCCGTTCCTTCGCTAATCGACTCATCCTTGACGTATCTGTGGATTACGCTGCATTCCTCTGTTATCACGTTTCCGTAGATTTGCTCTTTTATTATTCGTTGTTTACAAAGTTTTCTCTTTCCTCTCTCTTTTCCTCTTATTTCTTCCTGATTTAAGAAAACTGTTCAATGTTTTCAAGTCGATATTAATTATCTTGACGTGCAGAAGACTCCATTAATGTATAGTGACATTTGAACTTTTTGGTCAGAGATGCATTGGATTATAAATATTTGTATATGTTATGATCGATATGTCAGTTCGACATGTCAGTTTCTCTCGAATAATCATACACGAACAGTCATACACGAATATCTGTGATATAATGCACTTGACCGGAAATTTCAAATGTCGCTATGTTAAGGAATGAAGGCGAGTGTGGTGTAGTAGACAGTGAGTTGGTTTACTGTACCAAAGATACCAAACTCAATCTCCGACAGAACTGGAAATTTTCGTACGCCCGTCTCCTCTCGGTAAGCAACTAGCAAAACCACCAGAGTATCTTTGTCAAGAACACCTCTCTATGTTAGCCGTTCGGGACCGACATTAAACTGTAGGTCGCTCTCTCTGTATCTGTGTATCTCTGTATCTGTATACTACCAACGTGCATACCACAGATATACGACAGAGTACAGTAGAGTAGAGTTTATTTAATTCCCTGTGGTTTGCACCTCTTAGGATTATAGTAACAATATAATTATTGACATTGTTGGACACCTAAATTATTAATACTGGAGTTACTAGTTAAAAGTTATAAATAATGATTATATGAATTAGTGAAAGTAATGGAGAGTATAGTGCTTATACTTGAAAACTTTCATGAGAGACACTAAGTCTCTATATTTAATATACAATAGATGATGTGAATTAGTTATATAATACTTAGAAGTCGATACAAGAGAAAGAATAAAGAAAACGTGCTATTAGAAAAAAAACAAAATAAAACAAAAACGCAAAAGAGAGAGAGAGAGAGAGAGAGAGAGAGAGAGAGAGAGAG
>NW_022639482.1:1894445-1935482 GCF_010583005.1 Odontomachus brunneus | reverse complement strand
AGAGAGAGAGAGAGAGAGAGAGAGAGAGAGAGAGAGAGAGAGAGAGAGAGAGAGCAGCTCTTAGATATTTTTCAACATATTTATTCATTATATCAATAGGAATAGAACTAAAGTTAGGACATTGTCCGCTATTTATGGGGAGGAAATGAGTGAGTGAGACAGAAGACAGTGTGCTTTAGTTTCAATTTTAGAGCTTTTCTCTTACTCCTACTAGAGTTTCTCTTTAGTTCCCATTTACGTCACCCCTAAAAATGGCAAACAGCATGCCGATCAATCAAGAATTAACATGTTTTGTCCTAATTCTGAATTCCTAGAGGAACTCTCTAATAGAAGATCTAATATCAGATCTAGTATCAGATTGTAACAATCAGGATAATATAGGAGGTGACATTTTAGTCTGAATGCTTTGGATGGCTCCTACAGATCGCCCTTCTCCCCCTTACTTCTGCCTATAAAATAAAATAAATGTTAAGGAATCAGACACCATTAGTGAGCAGCGTCTTTTGTACAAATGTGCTGCGAAATCAAGTATATGCAATTTAACGTGTTCTAGGGTGTCATATATGTGTGGCGATAAAAATATTCTTTTTCATGTGCACATTATTAAACTGTCTGTTTTATATAATTACGTAAAAAGAGAAGAAAATACAACATGATCTGTGGCAAGAATAAACCTGGTAAATAAACCGTAGTGGCGCAAACATGTTAAAATTAACATAAATTCAGACAGAAAATAGGTTGCACTGTGCATTTATTTGGTTTAAAATTGCCAGAAATATAAGTAGAGTTCCACATATAAACTGAAAATGTGTGAGCTCAGAAAATGCGATTAACGTGGCGCGCGGCACGATGTAACCCCGAAACGGCAATCGAAATCGCGAAAATTCTTCGCGGCGCGTAAACGCGAAATCGTTGAAGTCATTCTCAAACGACGGAGAGACATCCGGCGATCGACACAAAACACTTCCGTTCTCCGGTGCGGTACGTCTGTCTTCTCGGATCTACCCCTTTTCGTATCCTGCCATTTCTTCCATCCTCTTCCTCGGGCAGATGCAGATACCACAAATCCTGGAAAGAAAGTCAGTCAGTCCGCCCGAGGAATCGTCGTGCTCTACCCATTTCTGCTCTTCTTCCACTTTTCCCTTTCTTTACGAGAGATAAAGAACCGATATAGAAGAGTGCGGGTTCAATGAGAGGGATGGAAGAGGGAGGGGGAGATGGTGAGATCGAACGGGAGGAAGGAGAGGATGAGTACAGAAGTCGAGGTGCAACGCAGACAGAAGGACGAGCCTGTGCAAGTTGACAAAGAAGGGGCAAAGGGACGCGGAGGGGGAGGGGGCGGGGGAAGAAGTGTATATAGCCCTGTCGATCCTACATTTTGCAATTCCAATCCCCGTGCTGCAAAGCTGCATTGTCTCGATTGCGGCGAACGGTAGAAGCGTTTCGCTGCGATCTACTCGTTTCGTCGCTTTGACGTCGCCATCGGATCGCGATTAATCGCGCGCCGTTTGCGTTTTGCAGTTAATCGGTTGGCGGTGCATGTGCGTGTATATGTGCCTGCGCGCGTCTGTGTGTTTGTGGGCGCTGACGAGCGATCGTGTAACTCATCGGTAACTCGCAAACTCGTAATTGACGAACTGTAATTGAAAAGCTGGGAGTGTAAAAAGGACATAACACTAGGCGGCGCCGTAAGGATCCGGTTAACGGTTGAGTATAACACCGATAAAATTGTGAAACTTGAATAAACTGTCAATTAGTCTTAACGTGAGACTGGTGTGATGATGATTTAATTATTATTTTGCTCGTTTATCTTTAACTCCCGGATCGATTTTGCACTCGACGAAACGGGAAATCGTCTCTATATCATTTATTTGATAAAGCCTGAGGGACAATGGAAGTTACTTTCATGGGAAATATAAAATCTATGCATTTCGATCGTCATCATCATCCTTTTTCATGCATACTGATTCAGTTCCCCAAAGTTACGTCATGGAGAGCGCAATTAATCTTATTGTAATGCATCTCGGAATATACTGTGTGCAAGACAGTCGTATCGGCAATTAGGATCGTTCATTTGTCAAGGCAGAGAGTCATTTACAATTCAATTCTCCACTTACACTTTCCGCTCAGTACCAAGAAAATTATTTTCAGGAATTTTAGACAATGCATGTGTGTGTGTTAAACCATTATTGATGTGTGATCACCGGCGCGACAAACCATTTTGATTAGCGATCTGCCGAAACTGCTAAACTTTTCTTTAATTAAATATAAGATTTTAGGATCAGTTGCATTAATCGAGTAGTGAGCTAACAGTTAAATTATATGCTTGCCTTTGTACTGAGAAAAAATGTTTGATATTTATAACTATAATTATACAGAGAAATAATTAGGGGAGACCGAGTCTAGTTGTCACACTTTTTACATACTGTTATGTGTTAGTGATAACTTTATATGCATGTTATTGCTATTATTTTATTTTAAAAAATATATTCAGAGTCATAAATAACTATAATTTTATTTAAATTAGCTATTTTTTTCTTTCAATGTTTTCCGCCTACAAATAAACAGAGACAGACATATGTTTTAATTGTTAACTTACTACTTAGTTGGTGTAATCGGGCCTTAACCCATTAACCCATTAACGCCCAAATGTGCTGAAATTTTACGTTGATTTGAGCCATTTATTTTACTACGGAAATGAGGTCTGTTGTTTATAAAGAGTACCATTCCTACCAATTTCGATGTCGTTCTATCGAATAGCAATGAGACAATTAAAAAAAAAATCACAATTTATGCAAAATTTTTGCAAAAGTAATATAAAAAACGCATGTTTTTAGGGATAATTTTTTCTTCTTCTATTTTCTCCATAACAACATGTTAATGTCGCTCGGGAAAGTGTCTAAAACGTGTTCTCGAAACTTTAACTTAAAAAATATGTCATGGTTTTTTTTTCAACATGGCGGTCGATTTAAAGCGTTTAATTCGAATTTTCGTTTATATTTGGTTATCGAAATTGTTTTACTATGTAATTATTACGTAAATTACTATGTAATTTTATAGTAATATTGACCCTAAAACAATTACGATAACCAAATATAAACGAAAATTCGAATTAAACGCTTCAAATCGATCGTCATTTTGGTACCACCATGTTTGTCGAAAAAAATACCCATAGCATATTTGTTGTGTTAAAGTGTCGGAAACATGTTTTAGACACTTTTCCGAGCGATACTAACATGTTTTTATGGAGAAAATAGCGGAAGAAGAAAAAATTATCCTTAAAAATATGCGTCTTTTATTTTATTTTGCAAAAATTTTGCATAAATTGCGATCTCTTTTTAATTTTCTCAACATTATTCGATGAAGCAACGTTATTCGATAAAGAATCGAAGTTGGTAGAAATGGTACTCTTTATAAACAACAGATCTCATTTCCATAGTAAAATAAATGACTCAAATCAACGTAAAATTTCAGCACATTAGGCGTTAATGGGTTAATTTTGAAATTTTGTGCGACCAAGCGGTCGTGATAAAATTTTAAGTGATTTGTACAATACTGAGGGATTTCGTAACAAAAACAACAATGCGTGCGAACGTACTCCTTTGGATTTTCCTCCTGCGAGTTACAATTTACAGAATCCTCTATACACATGATGTCAGACAGCGAACAGGCTGAGCTTACGCGAACTGCATCAACGCGCGTGCATAATTTAGCGCGATCCGATCGCATATGAATTTCAACGGGCCCTCGTCCGCAAGTCCGCGCGTGATTTCAAGTCGCATTAAAATAACTATTAACTGGGTCGGAAACACAATGCTTGTCAGTTAGATTCGTGGAATTGTTTCATGAAGAGTTACGCGCAAACAGCTTCACGTCAAAACGTTTAAAGACCATCCTCCATTTTTCTTAACCAGCTATTGGTTGTCGGCAATTCGAGTTGGTTTCTCTCGAAATCCTCAGCGTCAACACATGGCCGTGTTCCCTCGAGCTTGCAGTTTGCCTCTTTGTCTCTCTACGAAACAAAGGCGCGGGAAAGGAATAAGTACAATAAAATTTATTCACGTGTTGCAAAGCAAATGTGAGAAGTATGAGGAGTATGAAAGAGTATGAGGAAAATGTCTCTGGCACTTATATATCGTTTTACATTTCTCGTCTGCATTTTATATAATGCGGCGCATCGCTCTTTCGGTTCGCGAAAAATTTCCGCGCAGAAGGAGAAACTGGGTAAAGCGAGGCGCGCTCTATCATGCCGGCATAATTCCAAGCCCTATGCATGATTAACGCGTGTTCAGCGACGCGATTAAAGACAACGAATCAAGTTCCCGACGGAGGAACGTTATTTTTTCGTGAGCTAGACTACGAACGCGATATCGATCGGCCGCCGAACTCCGGAGTGGGACCAATTAAGGATACTACCCGTTTCCGCAGCTGCGAGACGAGATACTCTCGCGCTTACTTCATGAAATACTTCTTTAACTCCCGTACAAGCGCGGCACCGGCGCCAAACACTTGTCGCTTCATGATTCAGGAGCCATCCGGAAGAAGGGAAAGAAGCGGAGGAAGAAGAGGCGGCACGAGACGCGGGCAGGACGACTACTGAAGACGAAGAGGGAAAAGCGACAGTTGGAGCAGCGGTGGAAACGAGAGACGCGGGGGTGAAAGGACGAAGGGAAGAGAGAGAGGGAGAGAGAGAGAGGGAGAGAGGGGGGGGGGCAGAGAGGACACAGAGTGCGAGAGAACCCGACAAAGTGGATCTCCGAGGGATAGAGCGAGACGTAGGGAAACACCAACGGGGGCGAAGCCAGGAGGGATGGGGGAGGGATGGAAGGCGTCGGTGCATGCGCAAGAATTTCACACGTGAGCCCGCGAATCCGCGAGAGAGGTTCGCCTCGAGCGCGAGACTTCCTGCCGCTTCAGTGTCGTGCGCGATTCCGTACGCGGCGCTTGGCGGGGCGACGACTGTGCCGGAGCTCGCGGCCACGCTCTTGCCGATCGTACTTGCAGATCGTTTGGACGCCCTCGATCGGCCATGGTCGACCGCTTCGGTTGGTGTCGCGACGCGAGACCGCGGCTCGACGATCGACCGGAGAATCGAGTCGTCGGGGATCACGAGGATCGCCTAAGCGTCTGATCATGGAAAGCTGGACGCGCGATCGGCATACAGTTAGGAGGTACACGTTGTAGCGGTGCCGGACACCACTCGGTAGTAGTTCGCGCGCGCGCGCGCGCGGATAATCGGCGATATTAAAATGGCGCGGGTGTAATTGAAACCGTTTGGTAGTCGGGAGAGGATCGGTCTTCCGACAGGTCGAGAAACGGTAGCCGTGTAGTAGGCACACGGGGGAGGCTTGTCAGTCATCCCGCCGCGAAATTGGAGCTCGCCGCGATCGAGCCACGCGATAGTAAATCACCAGGTGGCGGGATTTCGCGCGGCTGTCAGGTGAGAACGCCGTTCCGCTCACTGACAACGCTCTCTTCAACGCGTCACGCTAGCGGACAGCTTTTAACGCGTGGGTTTTAAGAATCGTCGCGAATCCGACGGATCTCGAGCTCTTCTTGCCACTCGAGTTGTCTTTCCCCCTCGTCCTCGCCGTCGTTGTCACCTCGTCATTGTTATCCCGTAAGATTTAGAGCTTCGACCGGCTGTCCAACTCGCCCCCTCTCGATCGACCGTAAATAACGCCACGCACTTTGGCGTGTAGCACCTGGCGAAGCCGCTGGTGTGTACGAGCCGGCGGTGCGCGTGTGTGTTCGCCACGGTGGAATCCCGTTCGTAATGACTCGTAATTGCGCGGAGGAGGAGCCGACGTCGTGCTGGAACGATTTAAGGGACACCTAGCGCCACCCGCACCCGCCGCTATAATGATTAGGTGCACGCGACTACGGGGATTACCTGGTTGAGGTGGAGGACCCCGCGCGAGACGAGGGTGGACGACCACCGGCTGAAATCTGAATACGAGAGTGGTCGATCGCGACGCGAGCGACTCTGGTCCCTTTCGGCGATCTAACGGCCGGCCGTTAGCACGTCCCGGCGCAGATCGTTCACGGCGTACTCGATCGTGGGAAGATTCAATTGGAAGGTAAGGCTCGATCTCATGATTATTACTCCACTGCCGTCCCGCTCCTTCCCCCGTTCTCGAGATTACTGCTTTTGTCCCGTTTCTTTCTCCGCCGCGCGCGTTCCATCGGCTTCAGCGTTTGAGAGCGGTTACCAAACGCGACACGCTCAAACAGTTGTGTGTACGTGAGGTCAATATTTAGAGTTTACTAGCTAAAACCACTCGTCTGAGTGATCACAAAGTAAGATGAAATTCGAGGGAAGAGGCGGGATGTTCAGGTTTCATGTAGCCTATACTTTCCGCAAAATTCTAGGAAGTAACTATGCAAATTTTAGTTGAGAGAGGTCAAGAGGTTTATGAGTTTATAGGGAAACACGGACGGACATCTTATTTTATATATACACATATATGTATAGAGATTAACTATTTGATTATTAAACGTTTAATATCCCCGAATTTCGTAGATATGAAAAAAACTGCAAAGGAATCGTAACTATCGCTAATATCATCAGAAATTGTATACACGTCGGGCCGTCAGGTTCGCGCCAATATCACAATTAGTCCGTTCGACTGTGCAATTCCCCGCGGAGTTTAAATTTGGATCATGTACAGGCGAGAAACGATTCCTCTGTTCATCCGCGACGATGAAAGCCCGAGCGCAGTCGATGTAAGGTATATTCATCCATATTTCCGGTATCGAGAATTCAACTCAACCGAAATTATGCCGCTTTCGATCGTCGCTCCGCTCCCGCCATTCTTCCCTGTGTCGCGTGTTCGCGCGGGATGCGGTCGCGCATCATTCCCCTTAATGCCCGCCGACGATCCGTAAATCCCGCTGAAAAACGTACTACCTGCGCGCTTCTTCGCGTTCCTTTTTCGTCCCGGTACTCGGGCGTTCGCTCTCCATCCCCCGCGGGCTTTGGCCGACGTACGAGTGGCTCGCGGAGTTTTCATCTCCAACGGCCTAACGAGCTCGATTACGCTCATCGGATTTCATCGCGATGGAAACCGAGTTGTTGGATCGTCGTATTGTACGCCGCCGTCGATTCTCCCTTACGATTCGTAGCCACGTCGCGCAAGCGTAGCGAAAATAAGAAAAAAAAAGAAAAAGAGCGAGGCGGAGGAGAAGGAAGAGGAGGAAAAGGAGCAGCAGGAGAAAGAAGAGTAGAGTCGGTAGTTAGTGCAAGAGAGAGTAATGAAATTTTTAAGAAACCAGAGAGAGAGAGAGCGGTACGGTACAAACGTTGCTGGAAAATGTTAACTCAGGGAGAGGATTTCGCGCGCTCAAATTAAGTAATGGGATGTAATTTCCACTCCCGTGCTCGTCGACATTCTTTTTGCTCATTACTCTCTGTCGTTTACACGAATTAAATGTAAAGTGGACTTGATTTGACGCGATACTTTGACCGTAATGTCGAAGGTCACGTCTCGCGAGCTAAAAGAACAACGTCGCGAGCGGAGGTATCTCGACGACATATATATTGGCTCCGTAAGCACAATGTCATTAAAATAGCACTGTCGGAGACGTAATATTAGCTTCTAAGTCCTTGCTTACAGCCGATGAATACCGAAGCGCCGCGCGAAAAGCCTGGATTAATAAGAATTTTCCTTGAGAAGTACATTCGACACGAAAGCCACGTTTTCAGCGGCCCTCGGTTGCATTCATCCGCCGGCTAACGGGCTTCATTACCCTCATTGAATTTCGCTGAAAGTCGCTATCTTGCGCGACTAGTCGAAATCCGCTCAGCGAAATAAAGAAAATCCGTATTCCTTGCGCGAGCCGCAGCGCATTTTAATCGAAATCGCTGCACTTCAGCGAATAAATTCTGTAAATAAATCTTCTATTAAATATGCAGAAAACATTGCTCCTTCTTTTTCCTTTCTCGGGGATGAATGTATTACTCGCGCAAAGTAGATGTATCGCGATCCACTTGGAATGATAATGATAAAAAAATGTTCTCAGGTGCGGAATTATTTCGAATGTATATCAAATTCAATGCCCGTCTGTGTGTCTATTCCCTGTACGCTCCTTTGACCGATCTGGACCAAATTTTGCATAGTTGCTCCCCAGGACCTTGCGGAAGGATCCCAGGCTACAAACTTCGACACTCCATCCCCTCCCCCTGATTTCATCCCCTTGACACTTTGTGATAATGCCGGCAATGCCGGGTAGTTTGAGTTACTATTATTATGGAAAAAAAAAGAATTATACAAGCTTCGTTACGAGCTCCGACTCGATCCCACAAACGTTCGTATCGTAGTTATACTACTACCTTGTGATGTGTCTGGCTTTCAAGGCGTAATGGACACGTCACCAACGTTAAGCATCGGCGGATCGAGGGCCAGGGCGGCCCTTTTGACCACGAGCGGCACCGGAACCGGAAGCACCGACAGACGGGTCGTCTTTTTAGCAAGTCAACCGTCAGTCGGCGGCAGTCACGAGACGAAGACCTGGCCTCACCATTGGTCGCCTCATACGGTAAGTAACTTATTGTCGTACACTTTACATTACGACTCGAAACAAACGCTTTGCTCCAATTTGGGAAAATGTCCAAACGTCATCGTTGTTATTTTAGTAGGAAAGAGAAACACACTCACATATATGTGTCTTTCTGCTTGGGAATGTAACAACTCATTTTTTATATATCACTAGATATTTTTAATATCAGCTTATTAAATTTTCATATAATGTGATGCAACTGAAATGACATCACATTTTTTAAATTTGTTTTCCATTCCGTGTGCGGAATATTTGGATCGTCGCGGTAGAGCTTGTGTATTTGAGCTAATGGACCGACAAGCCACGGATTCTTTAATCATACCGTTCGATTTTGTACTCTCTAATTGTACCTCGATGCCGGATCGACGATGCGGCGAAGAGAGATGCGCGACCTCTCTCGTGCCGCGCCAATTTCCATCGTCGGTTTCCGTTCGTCTCTTTTGCGAGATGCGAGCGCGTTGTTGCGCGTTGGCGTGACGAATAACAAGTAATGCGCTAATGAAGCAATCAGAGGACACGCGGAGATTTAATTATAGTGGAAGTCCGCGTTGTGTGCGAGCCAGGGCGAAATTACTCCGTCGAGGATAACGAGGGATCGATTCGCGAGCCATTCGGACTTTTACGACACGTGGAATTATGCCGCGGCGCATGTAGGTCGCTGTTGTGTTACGCGATCGAAATTAAAACCGCCTGGCCCCATCGACACACTGGGACCGACATAAGCGTCACAGTGCTGACGCACGGAAATATCTCTATACCGCGCCGGCATTCGCGCGGCGACAGGTGACAATTCTCGAAATAATTAATGCATGGAGATTGACGAAGCCCTGAAATAAATAATACGAAATGGAGCCATCTCTCGATAATCAACTCGGCTGTTCGATAGGTCTCTGCTGATGGGCTGCGAAATGGCGAAGCTATCCAGCAAAAATATAAATATCCTTTCTGAAATCCCGATGAGATTCCCTTTTAGGATTATTAATCCGCCGACCTTAAATATCGTCCTTCGCGTGGATTTCTCATTCGTCTAATTGCATTAAGATTTCAGCGGTGTAAGTTATAATTTCTTGATGCAATAATAGGTACAGTGCTCGATGCAGTAGCTCTCTCGGCAATTAACAGATTGAAATGTCGTTGTAACGTCCCTTTCCTATTATACACAATATCACTTATTACTCGACGTTATATATCTGTTCTCTCAGCTCACCTTTTCCATTCTCTCCATCCCCAAAGCGTTAATCGCTGATTCCAAATGAAAAAGATTCGAGCGTATGATTTGGAAACGCGACGGGGAATATTAGCAAATATTACATGAGCCTCCAAACACAATATCTATTTAAAGTTAATTCTACCGAGACACGCGAGCTACTTCACGTTTCTCAAGGCGAGTAACGATCATCTCGCGGCTGACGTAGCAGTCGGCGTTTGCTCGTTTCGCCAGCCTGCTCTCCGGGCGTTTCCTGAGCGGAGAGTCGAGAGGGGGGAGAGAGAGAGAAAGAGAGAATTTTTTATTCGGGCAAATATTACGGCGCAGGCACGCAAGAGAGCGAGCTGAGCTGAGCCGCGCTATGCCAGGTCGGTCGGGTCGGTGCGAAAATGAATCGCCCAGATTCGATTCCGATGCATTTAGCGCATTGACTGTTATCGGTCGTGTCGACCGGTCTGACGACGATACGGGCTCGCTTTGGCATTGTGATTCCCTTTTTGCCGAGCCTCGCGCGCGTTTCTCACTCTCTCTCGCTCTCTCTCTCTCTCTCTCTCTCTCTCTCTCTCTCTCTCTCTGTCTCATATACTGTCTCCCTTGGTCTCTCTGCTCTCTGCGCGGGCGGGTTGTACCGCGATGTGCGACGCGACGCATCGCCGTGGTCCTCTCGCACACTCGGAATTCTGAATTCCGCTCGTCACCCGCACGTATTCGGCTGGCGCGTGCACGCGAGCCATATGCGGGATATATGACGGGTTTACCGGAGCAGGGGTGTGATGCAGGGTAAGAGACGCGCGCGGATGGACGGCAGCCGGAGGGCGTCGGGCGATATTTCGAGGAGTTCGGTACACGCGGATAGCACGGTTATTAATTTAACGGCGATGGATACGGGCTTGAGAGACTACCATTTCGGCGCATGTGCGCCGGTGTGCGTGCGTGCGTGCGTGCATGCATGCGTGCGTGCGCCTGTTTGGGCGGGGAGGTGACACACACATATATATATATATATATATATATATATATGGTCATGCATGCATGGACGGGAGTGCGTGAGGACGCGTACCGAAGGTACGGCAGATCGCAGGGATATCATTGAGACGATTTTGGTTAATTCGCGGATTCTCTTTCGGCGCCGTTCAATCGCGGAAAATGGCCCCGCGATTATCTCCGTGGTCGTCCCGCTGTCGCGGTTTAAATGTTTGATAGCGCAGCTCGGCTCGGCGACTCGAAACGATTTTCGATACGTGTGCCCCACTACGGCGCGCCGTGATTAATTGCGAGACGGGAGCTACTATTGGCTCCGGGACTCCTGAACATTTTATATATCGACTAATGCGGACTTACCGCTGGTTTGACCGATCGCTCTCTCGTCATGTCTCGCAAGATTTTGATTTCACTCCCGCGCTATCCATTACGTGCGCGCCAGCTCCACTCCGACGTCGGTTAATTAGTAACTTGGCTCCGCAGCAAGAGCTCATTCAATTCCCCCCGTCTTTTTTCCCTGTATTATACGGTACAGAGACGATAATTCAAACGGAAAGATTACTTAGTTAGTGTTAACGGTGAGTAAAAACCCGGTGAGAGAGGAAAGAAAAGGGAGAGAGAGAGAGAGGGAGAGGAAAGTGAAGAACTCGAGGCACTCTGTACGCAATACGCGGACAAACGGAGGCTCTCGCGGAACTTGAAAAGTGCGACGGACGTTTTGCGAGTATTAACGAAGGATAAAAAGGCGTGTAGAGGCTCGCCCTCTCTCTGGGGGTGGCAAGGGGGAAAGGGACTAAATGGCGCTTTAAGCGCGGCTGCGGCGGGCGAGCTTTCCTCCGCCACGCCGGTGGAAAAGTTCTTCGCGGGCGAATCCCGGTCGCACTCCGCGCCGCGGTCCAGATGGCAATTTGATATCCGCAGGAAATGCGAGGTCGCGAACGCCCGTGTCGCCTCTCCTCGTCCCGCCACGTCTCGCGATGCACAGCACCGACGAGGGTCTCGTTACGCCGTTCACGACGGACGTCATCGTCCGTCCGGAGAGGTCAATCTTGGCCGTGCGTGTGGCTTTATGGGCCCGTTTCCTCGTAACTCGGGCCGCGCGCGGCTATAGGACTCCCCATCGACGATCTGCCTGCTCAAAGCCCCTGCGCGCAAGTCGGGAGCAGCAGGCGAGTGGAGAGGGCGAAGAGGCATTTGCATAGTTATTCAGTGCGCCGGATGAAAGTCGTTACGGTCCGGCCTTCGAGAATTCCACCGCCGAAATTATCGACCGCGGGATTGCGCCTTTCATTCGCGCGCCGTGTTTCTGTCGCGACGACGACGGCGGTAAAAGGCAGCGAGTGTGCTTGGGCCGTAAATCGCCGGCTGATTCTAACCCTCTCGCAGAGCCCGTATTTATTAAGAGAAAATTTCGGAGCTCTCTTTCCTGCGGACGCCGCGATTCATTCGTACGCGACGATAGATTTTGGTATTTCGGGATTTTCAGATCGAGACCACAATGCCGAGATGGCTCTGCGACTGCCGTTAGTCGAAATAACGAATCGCGCGACACAACTTTTTCTTTTTACGGACAGAATTTTATAGTAAAAATCACTACAGGACTTTGTAGTCGCGGAGTAGACCGACATTCTGCAACAATCCACTGTCCTTTCGTTTCACATGTGCTACTCGTATTTTAGCAACTGATATGTACTATTGAAACACTTGTTGTGTTTCCAGCGAAATTTGTTCTTTAGCAAGATAGCCTTAGTGACAGTCTATCCCTGGACTACTAAAAACATAATAAAATTAGGAAGAATTATAAAAAATTAGGAAGAAAATATAAAAAAAAAATTATTGTATTTTCTCTGTGCACGCGCTACTTTCGCATCAATTGAGTGCGGCTTCAGGAATTCGCCAAAATTTCTGCATGAATCAGTACCAAAATCTACACGGAACTTTGTTTCACAGACGACGGCACGACTGACGGCTCGTGCTGATGTCG
Organism: Odontomachus brunneus; assembly: GCF_010583005.1. Classification (NCBI taxonomy): domain Eukaryota; kingdom Metazoa; phylum Arthropoda; class Insecta; order Hymenoptera; family Formicidae; genus Odontomachus; species Odontomachus brunneus. The sequence continues at coordinate 1,922,751 of NW_022639482.1, read as the reverse complement.
TCTAAAGTAATTCGCTCGTTATACCTTAAATTACATAAATCCCTCTGTTGGTAACGTTTAATTGTCAAATAAATGGACGAAGATCCCAAGAAATGAATAAGTCAGCACTCGTTCGATCGGCCGCTAATTCCAGCCGGCGAGTCGACCTTCGTCTCGCGAATTAAGTCGGAAACGTAATGGGCTGCGTTGTCGCGGCGCCGGTTCGATAAGTGGGCCAATCATACGTAATGGGGCTTAATTCGAGTGGTAATTCGGTAATTAGCGCCGGCGGCGGGACGGGGGAGTACGGCGAAGAGTACGGCGTCTTTTCCGGCGCAGTCGTGCAGTGTAATCGATAGAGCGGGCGCGCACCTTCGACGCCGCGATCGGTATTATTTACTCCGTTGCGCAAACACTTCTAAGGTAATCAAAGACAAATATTGTTTCCGACGGTGGCGCCGCGGCGAAGCGCTCCTCCAAGTGCTACAGATACAAGCACCCTTTGCTAATTGGCAGTTAACCAGCTAATTGTGCGCAATTTATACCGGTGCTCGTGCCGGAACTCGGTGACACTTTGAAAGACTCCTCTTGTTCGTCGCGGGATAATATTTGTCGCGCAATTTCTCCCGTCTCAGCTGTCGGCAGCAGACGATGGTGATTACGCGAATAATCAGGGCCGTTAGGGCAATTTTATCGTGATATCGATCGTTAAGTTTCCTCCTTAAGAGGATGCTGAAAACTCCACCGACAGAATACAGAGATTTTTCTGCAAAGTTCATTCCATGTTGAAAGTTTAAATATTTAAAGACCAAAACGGTAAGAATGTGCAGGATTAGGTCCGGGAGTTGGTACTTTTACGCCGAAATAAGAGAATGTACGGCTAGCGTAATGCGGCAGCTGAAGGATAGTTTGAGCATTCGTGGAGTATAGGATAATGTCTAATACGCCATTGTAACTGACGCCGCATTATTCCGCTTCTTAGCATGGCTGTCGCAATAATCGTCTTCCAATCTCATAATCCGACGAATTAGTCTCGCGACGGTGCTATTAGATCAGCCATGAGCACTGTTCAACGACGTACTAACGTATTCCTCCGTAACTATTATAACGGCGCGTATTATAGCGTGCGCGGAACAGACCGTGCGGTGGTCCGAATGTTGACTCGATGGAAAAATTAATATCCCGCGAATCCGGCGCCGTGGACTCGCCGATCTCGTGAGCGCGGCGATGGTCTTATTTGATTTCCCCGTGTCGATTGAAAATAATTTCCATTCCTCGAAAATAATTTCCCCTCTCGCGTCGCCCGTCTCACATCTCTTTCCCTTGCTCCTCTTTTCCCGCCGCAGAACGATGGCTCGGGAGAGTCTACATTTTTTATCGCGCATCATCCGCGAAGCTCGCCGATGAAAGTTCGAACGAGCAAAAATTTCTCGGTTTCCGGCCGCACGGACTCGGTGTGAACTTCCCTCCGCCGATTTGCCTGCGCCGTAAATCAGGATCGCTCGATGACATTTTACTGTGCGTGTTTTCTCTACCTCTTTCGTCCTCTCTCGATCTCCCTCGTTTACTCTCTCCCTCCCTCCCACGCTCTCTTTCTCTCTCTCCCGAGCCGGCGGATAGAGCCGACCCTCGTATTCGCGAATATTTTTTTCCATCCTCGCCATTTTCGCCGTCACTTTCTCGCCCTCCGTTCTTCCCGTCGTTCCTTTTTCTATCTCTATAGTTCGACCTTCCCTCCCCCCCCCCTCTCTCTCTCTCTCTCTCTCTCTGTCTCTCTTCTCTTCCACTTTCGTTCAACGGGCCAGAGACTTTTCCTCAAACTCCCCTTCGACGCCATTCGCGCCTCGTATATCCACCCACGTCCATTCGTATTCCCGTGGCCTGCTATATCATGGCGTATCAACTGTTTTGTCAGTTTCCGGTGCGAGCGCCGGATGAATGGGACTTCTTCTTGTGCTTCTTCTACTACTTTGGCCGCGCTGTTGAAATTATCGGGCCAACCCTCGCGGTTTCGTCTCGATGTGTGTGTGTGTATATATATATATATATATATATATATATATATATATATATATATATATATATGTGTATATATGTGAAACAGCAGCCGATGGTAATATAAGAATAATAATACGGCTGTTCCGCCCGGCGCGACTGGCATATTTGGAAATTTATAAAATTACCCGACGTTTATTTCATCGCGTTTTCTCCTCTCATTGTCAATATTCCCGACGAATGTCTCGCATCGATCACGCTTCGAAAACTCGCGACCGTTTCTGACGTATGAATCTTTGATCCGGACTGACAAGTAGATATTCGTGAGATCTCCCATCTCCAAATTTTATATACTTCCACATATTTATGTATGTGTATACACACATGTGTATACACACATTTTATACATATCTACTATATATTTCACCGCATCCCAGGAGTCGTTAAAATCCCGTCGGATTTATTTAAGGAGATATATCAAACGTCAGGATATGTTACGCCAACTCAGGCGGAGGAAAGAAAATCGATACGGTCGCGATTATCGCTAATTGGCCCCGCGAAATTAATATGCCTCCTCGACGGCGCGTTTTATCTTTCCAATTGCGCCACTAACAGATCGCCGCTTTCAGATGCGAAATTAAATTCGTGCGCGGCCGGTAGACACGCGAGAATCGCGCGGTTAATTGCACTCTGAGAAAGAACGAGCACGATTCCGGTCAGGGGTTTCTTTCTGATATCCTCCGCGGACGGCCGGTCGATCGGTCGCTCTCGGTCAGGGGAGAGAACAGATATCGCGGACTATAGGGAAGTTTCGAGACTCTGGCTGGCCCGCCGACAGTTTCGGAGTCGATGTCTGAACCGAGCGAATGCTGAATGCGCTTCAGCCATCGACTGTAGACAATGTTAAGGCGAGCGTGCTGCGGAGGTCCCCCGCGCGATTCCAGGGGCGTTGATGTATGGACGGCTATTTATTCGGCTGCCGGCACGAACGAAATGCCCTCCTGTCTTCCGTACAACGTCGCCTAAGTGGCAGGAGTGTAGGAGAAGTTCGAGGTTGACGAGGAGACCGCGGGACAAGGGCGCTGAATTAGTGCCACTCGGGTACGACTCGGCCGGGACTGAGAGGAGGAGATTGATGATTGCCAGGTGGAGACACACGGGCCGCGAGTGAGAGAAATCGCGGCGGCGGCGATCGAGTGTCAGCGAATTGTCGCTGCTTTTAGAACAGCGGCCATTCACACAGCCCGTTCGATTTTGCAACCGCGGCGGCTAGTTCGCTCCGGCTCCTTTCTTTCTTTCGAATTATCGACAGATGCGGAACAGGAGGAATGCGTCTCTCTTTGTCGCAGTCGCGGCGTGTCGTCGTGCGGATTATTTGGTGAATTAGCGTGCGGTGAGAATGTAACGAGGAAAATCTCGGCTGGCTGTGTGTTTCTCAGAATTTCACTTGCCATTACCGTGGAGCGCGCTCGAGTCTGTCCGGAAGCGCGTGTAAGCAGCTGAAGTTTCGCTTTGAACACTTTTCGACAGGTACACGCGTTTGGGATTTTCCGCGTCTCTGGTGAAGTCGCGCGTTTTGGAAATTCATGACAGAGAGATAGATAGATAGATAGATAGAGACAGGGAGGAAGGGAGGAGAAAGAGAGAGAGAGGAAGAGAGAGCAGACGGAAACTTATTTTCCAAGTTCGTCGTCGCTCAAAAAAGCTTCTTTCAAGCTATTCATTCGAGGAAACACTCCAGAGAGACGAAGTCGGATCGACACAATTCAATTGACCGAGCATCGTTCTTCGCGAAAAGTGAAATATGTTACAGTTTTAATAAAGATATATTATTTCCATGAACTCACACGGGAAAAAAAAGTAAGTTGCGGCAGCAAGAATCTGTGTGTGGAAGCTAGATCTCGTTTGTAACGTATGAATGTCTAAAAGTACAGCTACAGTGGACATATATTAACGATGAAACTGATGTAGTGGTAACAGTAGCAAAGGCTTTGGTTACATCAGCAAATTTTTAATTACACACAGTAACAAAACATTTTCAGCAAACTATGATTAGATGCGACAGTAAGATTTTTTGTCCGTGCAGTTTTACGTAGCGAAGCGTGCTGAAATGGCGGCTGGAAAACTAGCTCAAAATAATACCCGATTCCACGTCGATCGCGAGAATCGGGGAGAAGGCGCGTCGCATGAAACAATAATAATACACTTTCGGTGACGAGATTAATTCGTAAAAGGCGGCGGCAGTGCAACGATTCGCCTCGCGAAACCCGCCGGGTGAATCGTCTCGACAAAAGCGACATTTCCCGTCCCGTGCGTGCTCGCCTCGCGACAGGTGGAGAGGCGCGCGGTTAGACGGCGGACGAGCGCATATTTCATTTACGTATTTATAAGAACGACACGCGTCTCGTCTTGCCGGTGGGAGATGGCTTCCTTCAAGTACAGTCGCAAGTCTTCTCGCAAGGAGCCTCTCCGAGGGAAAACTCTTGAAATGGAATTCTTCGGCAGAGTCGAGAATACGCGGAACCCCGATGCTTGGACGGCAAGGATCTAGCCGGTAGAATGGCTTGGCTTTGACCCCCGTCGCGTCTCCCTCCGCTCCCTGCTCTCGCCCACCGCCCTTCCCCCTCCTCCTATCCCGCAGCAAATTGAAAATGGGAATTGGTCCTTTGAAGTTCGCGCAACGACCCGTCCATAATCTCCTTAATAACCTTCTCTGTCTCTCTCTCGCTGCCACGCTTCGTCCTCGAACGGCGTCTCGCTTCTCACCCTCTCGCGCGTTCCTCTCTCGTTCAGATTGCCGCTGTAAGCTTTCTTATGCGCTGCAAGAAGGATGTAAACGCGCGGCCTTTACATATTCGCTTTGTATAAACGTAGTATTAGTCGATTTCATAGTCTTTCGGGCGCTCCTAATTGTACAACGGTGAAAGCGTGCGCTTCTTTCGACCTTTGTGCACGCGAGAGCGCCCTCGCTGTTTAACAATTCGATCGTAAGCTTAGAGAGAGGCGATTTTTTCTTGAAAATAATCGAATTTGACCGTGATTTCGGATTCAAATGGATTAACTGTCGTTCAGGTGTCTTCCACCACGATAATTATTCCTTTACTTTGATCCACAGTAACAATATTAATCTCGTACAATAGATAGAACGAAGAAAGGAATAATCCAATCGCGAATGAGAGAGGTTGCTCCTGTGCTTTGCGTTTGCCGTGCTTTGATCGATCACGACTCTTCCAAATGAGCAATAGGAGAGCACGTAAATGCCCATGAACGTGTGCCAAAAGTTCCGGCGTTAACGCCAGACCGAGAGTGTGATATCTGCTGTCGCATTAGTGCACTATGTTTTTATACTTTGTTTTACAGTAAAGTGAACAATCACGTGGTCGCAGCGAGCACGTGGCCAGAACGACCATATTTACTGGGCTTCGGAGTAGAGATAGCGACTCGCGTGACTGTCGTGGCGCTCAGCCTCAGGACCGTCAAAAGGGATTCCCTTAAATTCCTGAAAAGTTCTTAGTGAAACTAACGTTCTATCGTTGTAATTATAATAATATCAGTATATTCGTAGTGTAGATAAAAGACAAAAGTATATTATATAGAGATACACGCATAGAAGATTAGTTTTACAAATTAGGGCGAATGCCAAAGGATTCGTGAAGTTGACGACCCCGAGACTGAGCAGCGTGCGACGCTTTTCTTGAGTGAAATAAACGACGGTCCGCTGCGAGACCGAAGGGACTACACTTGTTTGAGCCGCGGAGTGGGAATAGCGAGCCGCTCGGTGCCGCACGTCGCTCCTCAAAATAGCGTCTGCGGAACGCGACTTGTTTTCACTCGCGCGTGACCTTCCCCCACTGAAGGGGTAGTGTCGGCCGTTCGAGACACGCGGATCAACACAAACATCAATAACTCCACTTGTAGACGATATAACGATTTGAAACAAAAACCGTTGAAAAAGGGACATTATCGTATTTCCGATGAATGTGAAATCGTCCATTAGTGAAATAAAGAGTATAATAAAAAATAACTATGAAAGACATTGATTTTTGTTTGCGTTGAAGTGGATATTAATCTATATGGTTAATCTACTTGATTTGCAATACGAAGCATCAGCTTTGTTTTTTTTTTTTATGGATATAAAGTCAATTTAAGAGAGAAATGATAATACTATCTGTATCGAGATTTGCCCCACCGTATCGCACGCATCGATTGAACGATTTATTTTCGTCGATATCTCGATAAAATTATCGTGGTAGTTTGTACAATGTGTGTAGTAGAGGATTTCTCTACTTATTTTAGTAAGTTCTACCTGTGCAATCAAAGATATACTTAGATAGTCTGTATATCCTTGGAACTAAATTCTCTTTTTCATTTTCTTTCAAGCCATTTTCATTTTCTCGTACATTTATAATCGTACACTCTCCGCAACTCGTTTACTCTCGAGTCTTTTGCTCGGCAACAGCCGCTGTTCCTAAAGTGGCCTCTATTTTTGTGAGACGGTAGGAAAAAAAAACGGCTGCGCGAGGCGCATTGCACATGTGTGTTGCTCCGTGCGAAGGATTGAGTTATATTAAAGTGATATCAGTAACATACTACGTGTTTTTCCGTGTATTCATCATGGAGGAGATGCCGGAGTCGAGTGGAATGCCGGCTCCTCCGCGAAAAATAAGAGGGAGGAATCTTGAATTAGATCTGATGTACGCGCTTCCGCGGGAGAGCACAATCATAAGGCCGCTTCAATAGAAAGTATGTCACTGCGTGATGTCACGTAGACGCGACAAATTTTGCGATTTAACGTTGCGCGTGCGATCTCCGAGGTGTAATGTCGAAGGCTGAAACGAGAGTCGATGAATTGCGAAGCTACTATATGCGCGCGCGCGCGCGCGCGCGTGTGTGTGTGTGTATATGTACGATAGTGAGCAAATAACGAAACACAGCAGAGATTAACACGAGTGTAATCTTGGCTGCTGCGCTACCGCGATATAACATTACCGCGACGTAGAATTAATTCACCGTTGCGTCTGTGTTCCAGTCGTTTCTGGATATTTTCAGGGAAATGTCTCAGAGATTTACCACGGCTCGTTCGCCCGGCAATTTACCGGCTGCGTGAATAAGTAACGAATGGCGATACACACAGTTCGCTCTTGTCGCATCGAAGACTAACGTTACGCGCGACAAACGCTTAAAGGTGATTTATTAATGGCCGTAACGTGCGTACCAGCCGGAAGCCGGTTGCACCTTTGTGCGCGTACGTGCACCTGGTATACTCGGCGAAAAAAAAGAAGGTATTTTTTAACGAGCCCGACGTTTTCCTTTTACTGCCCGGCGAACGACGCGGTAGTTCGCCATCGAGGAAAATTAAAAGCAGCCTTGCTTAGCCCGCGCGCGATCATCGCGGCGAATATCCATCAATAATCTCCGGCGATGTAAAGTTCTGAAGGAAGTACGCATTAATTTTAGTAACGTTTATTTAATCAACAAAAATATGACAGACTGCCGTGGACCTAATAAATCTCGCGGAGGGCACAAAGGAAATTAAAAAAAAGAAAAAAACGAAGAATCACGGCTGCAGTCACAAATTCAAAGTCATCACACGGTAATCAATGCTATCGCGATGTAAAAAATGCGCAAAAATTAATCTCACAATATTCGTGCTCTTCCAATGAACTGATGCGAGATGACCAGATGAAATAAAAAAGGAGATTTCGAGATAGATCCGAAGTAAGAGCTCGAAGTAACGCGCAAAGTAACTTTACTTTCGAGATGTCTCGCCGACTTAATTTCACGAAACCGCGCATCACTTGATCTCGGCCATCTCCCGCGCTCCTCGATCGATGCGCGATACATACACGGGGACGTGGCGGAGAAATATCCCGGCTCGACAGGATCCTGTCCCATTTCTCACCCGGGAACACGCAACCCCGCTGGCTGTCCTTCTTTCCGTCTCTATCGCGAAAATCTCTTCGACGCGCGAGTGTACGCGCGCATGCACGTCTCTGCAACCTCGAAGTAGCGACAATAATAAAGTATCCGGGCGTAGCCAGGCCTGGAAAATAGGCATCGTAAACTGAATTCATCGCTCGCCTGTTCGCTCGCTCACTCGCCCCGTTCTTGTTACCGTATCGCCATATTACGACCGACTTACTCCTCTGACACACAAAAACACAGAGGCTCACATACACGTACACGTATACGCGTGGACGCACACGTGCGGACACGAAGTGCTTCTTCTCTTTTGTCGCTCTTTGTTTGTGAAATCGCTAAAATTTCTCTCTCTCTCTCTCTCTCTCTCTCTCGGTCATTCCCGTATGCACTTATACAAAGTGTTCTCACGGTAATCGCAGGTTAAATTGCACGCAGGAAAGGACGATGGGTAAAATAGATCGATTTTGGCCTAAAAAGTGTAATGTAAGTTATACATGTAATCTTACCTTTTATGGATCGCTGGTATATGATACGATGGTAGCATTTTTATCCGCCTTTAAATTCGTAGGTACAAATTCGCCTGAAAGAGAAAATACATCACTTTTAATAGTAATTCGATTAATGATGCTTGGTTTTTTCAGTGAAGAAAAGAATTTTAAAACTAAATTATAATAGAATTAAATAATTGGAATAAAATTATTGGAATAGTCACGAAATACTGTTACTAATCGAATTATTATTAACAGTAACCTATTTCAATCTATTTAAAGCGAATTTTGATAATTTTCTCATGGATTTAGACAGATAACAAAAATTCTACCACCGTATTCAGCGATTTGGAGAAAAATATAAAATTACACAAATAATTTACGTTACATTTTTTACGTCAAAATTGATTATTTTATTCACCGTTCTTTTACAAACACGTTTAGCGACTATAAATAAATGTCGAGATTTCTTTTTTTGATACTGTTTTGTTTATTTAAACTCTACCTCTGCAGAAATGTATTACTCTAATAGAACATTTTCGACTGGATCTATAATCCAAAATCATAGATAAAGACGTGTACGAGTCAGTAATTGAGGTGAATTAGTCACGTCGCTTTTGCCACTAATAGTTTGCACTCGTGTTACAATTGTCGCCGCGAAATGACATTTATATTTTTTGCATGAACGTACGAAATGTTCGTTATTTTTTTAATATTGCCGTAATAATAGTTGAGACTATATAAACAAGCTACGTTTTTCTGCATGTTCCCACCGAAGACAAAAAAAAAAAATAATAACACTGCCGAATCGCGAGAGCGAAAAAGGATACATCACTCTTTTTTCTCGTGAATCAGAATATTCTAAATATTTTTGCGCGTATCAATTACAATAACAAACAATTGTAATTTTTAAAAATGTGAGATTAAATAGAAAAATCGGGCAAAACATCACACTGAACCCATTAACGCGCGAAAACGTCAAACTACCTTGCTTTTTTCTACCACTATGCAGTGTTGGCAATTTGTCTTAAAATTCAAACATGAGAAGTCATAGGAAGTTTCATATTTCTATGGCGTCAATTAATTTCATTTCATTTTTACCAAAGGCAAAAGGTACGCGAGGCTTCCTTGGTCGAGTTATATTTTCATTTACCTTTTTTGCAGCCGCGCAAAATATTGGAGAAATCCAGTTTTTAGCGTCGGACGTTGAAATACAAATTTAACGCGCGAGATTCTGTTACGGGGTATCATTAGAAATTAATTAGAAGCCAATTCGGTGTGGCGTGCAAATGGCGATTGATATGATTAATTGTTCACGCGCTAAACTACAGCGTAATTTGCAATAACAGGAATCGCGCGATTATTTTCAGTTGCCGCTCAATTAGTCGCTGCATCGACCAAGTATCCATGAATGATTGGTCGTTATATCGCGGAGTGATACGAGCAGAGCTTGCACTCGAACGCCTCGCGTTTGATCTGTCATCGGCGTCGTTATTCTCCCCGCCGTCGGAGAGGCTCGCGCCGAAAATTCCAGGTGAAATCGCATCGTGGGCCGTTATCAGGGCAACAGGCCATCGGGCGGATGCATCAGGTGCGGCGCGAAAGAGAGATTAAGAGAGACAGGACGTCGTGCCGGGCCACGTTTCGCGGTCGGACAGACGAGCGAATCGTTAATTTCATTTGCCGCGCGCCGCAGATTCGGTTAACGTCGAGCTTGACGATCAAAATGATCGCGTCGGCCCCCTTGACCGGGCGGATGCACCCAGAGAGCGGTAGCGCCGTGCGATTCTGTCCTTCATTCCTCTCTATCGGCTTTCCGCGTTCATCGCCGCAGAAATATCCTTTCCTCGCTGATGGAGCACACGTGCAGATTTTGCCGGGAGCCTTTGGTCGACCGACAAGCGCGCGATGACTCGTGACTACGTAATAATACAGTCAAAAGCGCAAAAGGTACGCCATTTATACGCAAGAGAGAACAAAGCAACTTTTTAAGCAATTCTTGATGAATGTGTTATAATTGGTTATAGAACTGAGATTCTCTTTCTCTCGATCCGCGCGTAAACCGGTTTTTCCAACGAGATCCGATTCGTCGATAACGATCATCAGAGACACATCGTTCATTGCGTATTCAAAATGATCTTGAGATAAAGTTCCACTCGTCGGACTGTGATTCAGTCGGACATTATCAAGTTACGTATATTACGAATCGGATTTAATAAATGTGGCCGTTAGCTCGCAGTTCATCACCGATCGCTCGCCAACGTGCACGCGATTTTTCCGCATCAACTGCACCTCTTCATCTCCCCCTTCCCTCCCTTCTCTGTTAACTGCCCCGCTGTTTGCCGAGACATTTATTTTTCTCCTTACACGTTCGCGGAACACGACGCTTTCGGCAGGAATTACTATCCGTCGCTGTTTGCAGCGCAGAAAATATATCGCATCACTGTCGGACAAATATTTGTTTTAGTACGGGGGGCGCGTTCTCGGCGCGCGACTGCAGGTGGTCGATACGATGGTCGACGGAAACTGCGATCGGGAAACTCTCTTCCCTGCGGCCCCCCCTCTCTCTCTCTCTCTCTCTGCCTCCCTCCTTCTCTTTTATTCTCTGCGCACATGAAACTCGAACTCAGAAATCATCCTGACACCACTGTGTTCTTGCTCGTGGCGCAGTCAAGATTCCGTTCATAATATTCGCAATGGATCTCGAAAGGCGATATCCCGCTGCGATATTTACTGCGTATTTTCCGGCGTTCGCCTTGTTGTTTGACAATTATTGCGCGATCTCCCGTTACCGTTCAGTTTCTGTGACGAGCAGTTTCCTTACAGGATCAAAATTCCCGGTCACAACGTCACGTTGAAGCAATTCAAGGAGTATCTTCCCACAAAAGGGAGCTATCGGTACGTACGTCAACAGTTACTCAGAATAATCATTTGCGCGCAGAAAAAGTAGGATATTCATTTTCGACAGAATTTAAGATGGACTGAGATATTTTTTCCGCGCGCACAATAATGCACTTTTTAATTGCAACAAATCATCCCGCGCGCGCGAAATGTGCAGTTAAGGATCACTTTTTTGCTTTCGTTAACGTGGGATCCGCCAACCGACGTCGCGCTTGACCTCGGGAGGCAACTCGTTAATTTTTTACGCGACCCGACGACGAGGACTCGACGTCGCGCCGCCCCAAACCCTTTTCAGCTACCGTAAATCGGAGCGATTAAAGATGCACACGCAGTGTTGGGCGCGAGGGTTAACGGACGGATGAACTTTTCAACGTACATACGGACTCGCTGTGCTCGAAACAAAACGACAGAGAAAAAAAGCGCACACGTGGTAACTCATAACACTGCGAGTGTTTACCACAGTCGGAAAATATGAAATAATAATAATAATAATAATAGAAAAAACACCCAATTACGCTGAGACAATTTTAATATCTCTGCCGGTGTTTATCTAACAAATTACGATGAAAGTACCAATATTTAAAGACTGATATTATGTAATATCACAAAATATTTGATATCCTCCCTCTCCTTTCATTTCCTTCTTCGCTCTTTTAATTTCGTACATTCCTTCGACGTAGCAGAAACGTCGCGAGCTTTTCCGAGGGGGTTCAATTTGCAGCACCGTCCACTGTTCGGTCATCTTCATCCCCCGCGTTTTAGACCGGTATACCTTGCAGGTATAATCCGATGGCCGAGCGGGGTGCACGCGACCGCGATGCTCCGGCATATACGGAGCGACGCCCGCAAAGAAGAAGCGCTCGCGCAGGAAATATTACGGACTCGTGCGCTCTCGTGGCGGTAAACCTCGAGACGACCGGCCCCTGAAATCGGTTCGATTCCCGTTCCGCTCGGCTCGCGTTTCCAATTTCCCTCGGTCCCGGCTCGCTCGCCGTGTTCGCCGCGTTCGTCGGGCATGCGAAAACTTCATTCGGCCGGTAGCTGCAATTTTGCAGCACGGATCCTGCAAGCAGAAATGCATCGTTTCGATCCGGTCACAACGAAGAAAGAAGGGTGGAGGATGAGAGAGAAAGAGAGAGAGAGAGATAGAGAAGACGTGAGTGCCAGACACGTGGATGCGGAAGGGGCCAGGGGAGAGGGTAGAGAAGGGAGGAGGTTGCAGCAAGTAGTTAAGTACGAGCGAAGGGTAGTCAGGTTTAAGCGCCACCTGTGCTTGTCAATTAAGTTTACGCGTCTCTCGTTCCAACATTGTGCAGGCTGCCACTTCGCCTCCCCCATCGCTGTTAGTTATTCTCGTCCTCGATTCTCACGCTTTCCCCCCTCCCTCTTCCTCCTCGTCCTCCTTCTCTCTCGTGGCACTCGCAACTATGCCCACCGTGCCTCTTGTCTCACTTCCTTTCGCTCTCCTCTTAGTCTCCCTTGCGACCAACCTACCCACCTACCTATCTACCTTCCTACCTGCCTACCTTTTGCATCCGAACGCCACCCTCCACTACTACTACTGCTACTACCGCCACTAGTCTCGCTTCTGCTCTCACCCCACATACTTCACCTCCGCTCGCGTCCGCGTTCTCGCGCGATCGCGAAGCGTGCCACCCGTTATGAATTACCGGCCATAAACGTAAAAACGTTTGCATCCACGGCGCGCCGGTGAGGTTGCCACGGCTAAATTGGGCTCGCATCCCCGGCCCGACATTCCTTATATGCGCCCGGAGGAATACATTTCGCGGCTTTTACACGCGTGCGTAATGAATGTGACGCAAATGGGAAGATGTAATAACGCGGTAACGCGGTCGGCACCCGAGATTAGCGTCGGGAGAATAATTCTTATCTTAATGGACGCCACCTCGTGCGCGTCGGCGCCGGCTTTCGCGGTAGCGATACTATCTGGCGCAAACTGCGTTTTTCTTTCGCCTCTGCCCCTCGCCCCCACTTATTTATTTTCTTTCTCGGGGAAGGAGGTGTTTAGCCGAGTTAACAATCTTGATGATATCGCACGATTATTGAACGTTCTTCCCAGCGAGACGCATTTCTTTCCCCGCATAGTAAAATCGCGCGATACGTTCAAACGTAAGGATGCATTTACGCGTCGCTGTGAAGATGTCCCGTTTTCTTCTTCGACGTGGATTGAAACGTCCCGGTGTTGGATTCCGACGGCGGGGTGGATGTTATCGGAAGGTGTGATTTTTACACCGCGCGACCATAAGTTCTGTCGAGCGAGCGAGCGAGCGCGACACCTTTTTCGAATGGCACGGCACGCGATTGTAAAACGCGCTATTTCGCTTCGCCGTGCTGCCAAATCGGCAGATACGAGCCCTTTTACGATGTCAGGAATCTTACACACCGCGGCCCAAGCAACTTGCTCGGCGCGCAAGCACGTGTACGTCGCCGTAGTCGTCCTCGTCGTTGTTGTTGCACGTGTAATACATTCCGCGTGAAATATACGCAGAGTGTCGGTAGAGAGGCGCCTTCGGAAACGAATTTTTATCGTCCTCAAGAACGTAAACGAGCGACGCGCAAATTAAATTGCCCGGCACAACGCACCCTCTGTTTCAAAATTGTGAGCCGTGCGAACCGCGTCTGTTGCGCCAGAAAAACGAACGAATGCGAGAAATCGACTGTCGACGTCGCCGTTTTGTGTTTTTGCTACGGAAATTAGAAAACAGAACTTAATACGGCGCCAGAAAAGAAGGAAAAGAAAAATATTGCATATATCGCCGGCGTAGAAGAGAAGCACATAAGGACTTTTTCTACTCCCGCGTCCGTTGTGTGTGCATTTTAATTTCGAATCAGTCTTTAATAATTGGAAGCTTCATTAAACTGCGTCACTATTATTCCGTCTTTATTTCTTAGATACTGGAAGTGTTCGCGCGAGACGCGCCGAAGCAATTTTTCATTTATAAATTCCTTTTCTCACACGACAATAACAATACACCGAACTTAATTAACAAAGGAGCAAGCGCGCAACATCTGCATGCAATTGCACCGATGTTGCCGAGTCCGAAAGGAAATTTCCTTCGCTGTCGGTGTCTCTCGACCTTTGCGATCTCGAGTATCCCCGACATCTCCTCTAACAAAGTCGGGAGAACGCGAGGACGCTCTCCTCTCCGCTTTTTTGCCGAGAGGTCTATTGTCGGAGCGGAAAATCTATCATCGGTTGCGAAGCCAGAGAGAGAGGGAGAAAAAGAGAGACGGCACGCCGCGATCGCGTGCATAATATGTCGCGTGCGTATTGTGGGCGCAGCAATAACAGCCGCGAGGATGAGCCCGAGTGATAGCGGGCGCTCGGTTGCGCTCGAAAAATCGGAGCTCCCTCGAGCGAGTGGCTGTCTGGTCGCGCGCGATCGGCACGGTCCGTCTCGATATCCAGAAAAATGCACTCACAGATATTGCGCCGACACGAAAGTAGTGCTCGGCCGCAGCCCGCCGCCGCCTCTCGGCTGAGTGCATCGGATTGTTATTGCCGAACAATCGATTTCTGATTCCGGGCAGCCAGCCGCCGAAAGTCCTCCTTCGAGGACGACTCCTCGCCCTCTCATCCCTCGCTGCCGATAGCCCTCGTCCCTTCGCCGTGCCGCCCGTCCTCGCCTCTTCATTTCGCTCTCCTTTATACCCCCTTGTTAATTTCGCGTCGATATTGCGCCCCTTTATTCCGGCAATTTTGTCCGCGCCGGATCGTCGGAGTTATCGATAAAACGAGCAAATCCGCGGCTCACGCTCCGAATAAAATTGATTCGTCGCCGTGTTTTCGCTGGCCCGTTGTGTTCGTGAATAATGCGCGAGGCCCGTGCAACAATTTTCATTCATTCGTCGTCACGCTTCATCCCTCGCCGATCGCAAACAGACAAAAATTTGTTTATAACCGCGCACGGAGGGATGGGGAGGGAAGAATTTTAAGGATGTGACACGTAAAGTCAGTTGTAATTCTCTCTCAGTTCGGTGGCTAGTGATTTTGATTCGGAAAATAACCAAATGATTAATAGATCATTTCCGTTGGCATAAATGGGACGGATGTATGGAGGGAGGCGCTCAAGTTTCCGTATTTCCCGTAGTATAAATTGCAGCCGCTGACATCGTGTTGGTCGAGGTTCGAGGATAATTAAGTGGAAATAATTAATGAATTAATTAGCCGGCATTAGGGTCTTTAATTACAGCGGCCGTTTATCGTTCCTATTTCGTCAGTGTCATGACAGCGTTCTCTCTTTCTCGAGCGTAATTTTAACAGCGCGTCCACTATGTGGAGGCAATTACCGAACCTAAAAAAGAGGGATAAAATTTTCCACGGAGGGAGCAGTGCGCTACCGTGGTAGGCTCGCGTTGAAAAAATAAGCACCGGGACGTCGCTAACGATCCGTTGCACTTAATGGAAATATTAGAATTTTTGATTACTCGTTAATACACGCTCATAAATTACCATCAAGCACTATCCGCGAGCCGCCTCGTGTACTACGGCGCGCGTTGCGTCGTAAAAGAGTGGCAACATAATGCCGTGTTCACATAATTATGCGAGATTGAGTTTATTACGGTGTGTTATTACTGTAAAATATAGTCATTAGATATTTCTGAATCGGAAACAACGCGCGGCCGCCGCTCCGTAGCTTCCGCCGCGCATAAACGATCGCGTGCCTGCGAAACATTTTCGCCAACAAATTACTTCATGTTTACTGCATTCCTCCCGCGATATAGAAGGAGGTAAATAAATTGATCACTTATTTGCCGGCGGTGCCCCGGCACAATATAAGCGATGTTAAACACAGTATCGTATTACCTCTCGCGCGGCTTGATGCATTGAGAGAGTTGTAAGCCGTTTATCTCTAGAGGGAGGTAAGAGAATAAAATGGAAATACTCCGCACCAAAAGAGCCGAAGACAAAGTAGTGGAGCGCGAAAGCGTTGGGCCAGGCCGGGCAATTTTATGATACCTCTGCTGTTGATCGAATTATCCCTTCTTCTCCCATACACACACACACACACACACACACACAGAGACACATCGTGCGATCATATCATCGCTAACTGTTCTGCATTCATCTAATATTTGGATATTTTTTTAGTATATTGTTGCATATGCTTACTTTATTAACTTCTTAAGTGGCATGTTCGGAAAAGTTGTGTGGTAAAACATTAATTTTTTTTTTAACCTGTTTCAACTATTGTACTTTTTTTTTAACTTGTAGCAAATACAAATTAAATATAGTATGTATTCTATTTTTCAAACTTTTCGAAAGAAAACAGTAATCAAGAGGAAATCTAAATATCTCTATTAAAGAAAAGAAAGAAACTCGACCTACACACTGAGAGAAAAAAGATTTAAGAAATAAAGAATATTTATTTTTCTGATGGGTACTATACATATTATATAATTATGTATAAAATATTTTTCAGATATAAGAAAATATACATTTTCTTAAAACCTTAACTTTCCACTATTTAAATGAAAGAATTTAGAGCCTTAAGTAAATATATTGCCATCCATTAGAATAAATATTTTTCATTTTCCAGATATTTTTTCTCTCATTGTGGGAGGAATCACATGATCATTTTAAATCATTACTGAAGCGGTTATAAACGAAAGATTGCTATTCATTTCTATAATTTCATTAATTTTTTTTAGAAATAGAAAAATAAGCAGTAATAAAGATAGTATTTCTCTTTAACAGATATTTAATTAATTGATTAATTAATTAACTAGCTATTAAGGAGAAATTATATATATATATCACTATTAATTAATTTATTACTATGATTCACTGCTATTAATTTATTGATACCTTGACACCGCGTTCCCGACAGTGCTGTATGATTTAGAGACAAATAATGCTGACAAAATTATTGCACCCGAATGAGTTGCACGGTATTTCAAAGATTACATTGCGGCTGTTGTTGACAATGTTCTGTATCGGCAAGATTAATAAAGCGGACGAATGAAATCGTAAAAAGGAAGCGGGAAATAAAATTCAGCGTTATGTAAGCGGATGAAATAACCAACAGCAGTTAGTGATTCGGTTTGCGATCCTTTATCTCGCTCTGCAAACTATTAATGACGGCACTTCTGTGTTGTTTGCGCATGGAGTGGATGGTATGTTCGTCAGATCGAACTCCGTAACAAGTATGCGTTAAAATCGTAGTCTCTCCTTTTGAAAGAGATGAATCGACGAATACCCGTAAACATGAAACTGTCGTATTGCGTGACTTAGCGCGCGATTTTAAACGGATTTGACGGTCGCCGGGTAGAGAAGGTGGCCTAAAAATAAAAGTTATATCCTGGAAAAAACAAAATAATAACGGAGGAAATGTGTTAATTCATCAGAGCAGATGTTACGTATCGTGGGAATGTTAATTGGATTTCTTTATTTTTATGTTCCTTTTTTTGTTTTTCTTTGAAACATACACGAGGCCGGTTTTTTTCATTTTACCATAAATAAAAATTTATTGCTTTTTGTTCATTTTTTAATCTAAAGTTGTGTGACATCGGGTTCAAATGCGTCTGCGGTAAATTATTTACAAAAAAAAAAAACCCGTTCCGAAACCCCGCGTGGCAGCGCAATAGATTAATTCAATTTGCCGCAAGAGACCGTTAAATTTATTTTTGTTACGAAATTTTGATTACTTCTCGTGCGTATTAATACACCTATTGGTAACTTGTCAATTGTTCCCTTTGTGGATATGACCGGCGATTATATAAGAGATTGTCGTTAAAATATATTTCTCCCCTTCCCTGCCCTCTTCCCTTTCCTCTCCGCGTTTTTTATAAACCATCGAAAAATTTTACGGAAAAATTTTGAAAAGCGGCGAGTTAGCTTTTATACTCGATATAAAGGACGGAGAATTCTCTCTTGCTATTCACGGACGATATGGTCGGACGTAGAAAACTCACCGTATCGCATCATTCAGACGGAACGCTTTTTTCGATGGCGAAAAATAGCGCGACCATTATACAGCCGGGCGGAGGCTACGTCTCGTTACGCTTTTGAGAAAAGTTGAATTCTCCATGTGCGCTTTGTTTGCTTCTATAGAAACGTTCAATTTCTCTCGCGCGCAAAAAAAAATTACGAATACTACGTTGTTCCTTAATTAACGTTTCGACTTCTGTTGGTTCAGAGGAGCCGTCCTTCTCTCCTCCCTGTCCTTCCTCACTCCTCGCACGGAATGTCTCGGCGGAGTTTTCGCGTGGAAACGTAGAAACACATCGGAGTGTCGCTGACGTCGGTCGCGTCAGATACGATCGGCATCGGACTCGATTTCGCGCGAGTATAAATCTCAGAGTCTACGACAAGGTGTATCGTGCCTCCCTAAGGATGGTGGCGAGGGGTTGTAAGGGGGTAAGGGGCAGCGGGAAGGTGAACAGGGGGAGAGGAATCTCCTCGTGCCGGTTACAGGATAGCGGTTGCGGCGTCGAGACGTCGAGGCGGTAAAGGGGTGTGAGTAGTTGCTTTGGAGAACGGGGTGCACGAATATAGATGGCAGGTACGTGTTGTCCTGGGCGGCCAACCCTCGAGTTGCACTCGACTGATTTACTACCCCTCGTCTTCGGCTGCCGCTATCGGATTCGCTGAAGGTCCGGTCGTGGGTGCCAATCGAAAGTTGTATTAAAACGACGACGCCTCGCACGACTACGCGCCGTCGGGATATTCTTCTTCCGCTGTCACCTGTCAGACTCTTCGGCTGAATCGATGGGACGATACAGAGGGATCGTTCTCTCGCTACACGATGGAATGGTACGCTCACCCTTGTAATAAGGGTCGTCTGCGGGCGAATATCTGGCTTAACGATTCGTGTCATTGATGAATGACAATAATTATAGTACACAATCATACATCTGTACTTATATTTATGTATCTCATGCATTATTAATGCAAGGTATAATTAGTCGCTAAATATAAGCAGCTAATAAGAGTCGACACGGGATTTGTAGGCTGTGAAATATATGCAGGGCGTAAGGAATAAAAGTTGTCCCAGATTGTTGAAAAGTTAAAAAACCAGTGTTTTTATATTTATCCTGATAATTCCACCTAGAGAAAGGCTAACTTCGTCAAATAATGTTATATCAAGCGCGGTTGATAGAAACCGAAACTTTCATATTTTGTTTAGTTTTAGAAATAATAAACGATTTGATCAACATTTTTTACTCTCTTTAGTAGAAATTACTAAAATTGCGTAAGTTTTTTAAGCAGTAGACAGTCAACACTCTCGAAGATCGATCGAACCAATCACGTCAGGACACGCATTAACTGTGTCCAAGTCTAACTGTGTCCAGTGTCTAATTACTGGCTGTAGTGTGCGTCAGGATCAGGTATTACTCATTAGACGTATGCTCATCAACACAGTACTACATGTCCGATGGCCCGAGAAATCCCTAACGGCAGACATTTTTAAAACATTGAGACAACCTATCGGCAAACAACGCACAGGATGACAGCCGCAACAACAACAAACATCAACCAAAAGTATCATTAATTTGAACATATCATTTAAAAAAACATTCGCCTTCAAGTACCGGAGGGGACATTCCCCGAAGACGTGTTCTCGCGTCAGTATCTATTACGTAAACACGAGGGACTTAACGATCCCGCGCAAGAAAAGTCCAAGTTTCCACATCGGGGAGATTTTAAACGAGAGCCCATTTATAACGTGTGCTTAACCTCCGAGGAGGGGAACGAGGCAGGTAGGTAGTTTCACGTCGCGCGCGCGTAAAACAAGCGCGTCGACGCCACTTTTGCCCCAGTCGGCTGTTTACAATTTTGCGGCGTACCGGTCGCGATTTTGCATACTTTAACGTTTCAACTACCTCCGCAGAGTGTTGCTTGCGCGCGAAAGTGCGCGCGCACCGTGGAAGATGCGAGATAAGAGCGACGGTGCGCTCGAGTGCCGTGTCGCGCCCGTGGCGCTTCGGGGGTCTCTCAGTACGATCATTTAAGGCCCGTACCTTGACAGCCGAGAAGCCGGGTTCTTTAGCTTAGACTTCCCCGCGGCCTCGACCTCCTCTCCGTGCACGAGACTGCACTTTCTTTTACTGCGCTCAGCGCGGAAACGGCGAGTGGACTCCGTAAAGCCCGTTATCGCGCTCGCAACAGCCGAGCAACATCAAAACTTGCAGCATCCGTGCGGGAAACGTCGAAAAAAAGACATCTTTATATTTATTTAGGTCGCGAGAAAGCGCGCTGGGTTACCACAACGGGCTCGTGCGCGCGTGAGAGAAATTAAATTCGATCTTTCCCCGGTATCTACTGGAGAATTTATGACTCTTTCGCCCTCTCTCGCTGTCCCCCCGACATTATGCCGATGGTTCGATTTTCGGTGTTCTGCTTCTGATTTTCGCCACATGACTCGTCGTCGTAGAACGACGCCGACGACGACAGCGCTATGGTCGAAGCGGAGCACCGTTTAAGCGCGACGCCGATATGAGAAATGCGTGCCTCCGAGAAAATTCCGATTCCTTCCCGCCCTTTCGTAAAATTTATGCGGCCACATAGAAATTCGCGGTGATCGGCTTTAAAGTAGGTAAACCCGTCTCGCGAGCTAACTCCGAAGGTCCGGGATTTTCTCGCGGACGACTCGCTCGAGTCTTCCGCGCGGAGCGAGAAATATGCGACGTCGATATCGCGCACGATCGCGTCTCGTGCATCGCGTCGCGACTGGTAAATGGAACAAAGTTGTCGAAGTCTGAGGAAACAATGTAAAAGGGCTCGAAAACAGGAAGATCCCGATAAATCTCACCGCGAGCTGCCTTCCATTTCGCCGCCGTGGCTTTACGGCGGAACAGTTTTCCTCGACGGTTCTGTGTTCGCTACAAATATATATATATATATATATATATATATATATATATATATATATATATATATATATATATATATATATTTGTAAGCGAAATATTTTATATACAAAACGTCATTCGCATTCGCTCGTACGCGCACCGACGCAGAATGACTGAAGTAATATTTGTATTCGTTAACAAGCTGCACACTTTTCTGTCGATGTATCTTATCGCGTTCCGCCGATCTCACTTGAATAATTTAACCCATTCGTTAGAAAGTTCCAATATTAGTCCAATCTGACATTATCAACGTTACTCCTGAGTTGCAACGTTTTTAATGATATCTTTTCGTGAAAAGAATGTTCATCTTTACACGGAGAAAACTTGTTGGTTATGGTTGTTACAATTACATTTTCTATGACTAGAAGAAACATTTACGTGAATTCAAATTTGGTAGATATTGCATTAAAACGCGATCTGTTGTTATATGCCCGTCTATACAGTTCTCACAGTACAATTTTCATGATATATAATGTCCAATTAGAATATACTCATATGTAGTTGTCTGAACCGAAAGAATATTGTTGCTTTCTGTTGTGGTTTGCAGAACAAATGTTACTCGACTAAAGATTTATCTCATGGTAAATCTATGTGCAGGACAATTGTCCTGTGATCAGATTAATCCAAATCAGTTATTCAGGTAATGTGTGTTATTGAGTCCTAATTATCAATAAGGTCTAAATTATTAATTTGGATGCTGATTGCCACGCTGCGTTGTACGACTCATCAAAACCCGATAACATCACCTTATGCGAATTAACTGATTAGTTAACTGATTAGGATGAACCTGAGAGCTATGCACTGAGAAAAAATGCTTGGAAATTTATTCGCGCGTAAGATAAAAGTTTATTTCACAGAAATAAACTTTGTTTTACAGAAATCAATTTTATATCCCATAAATAAATTTTGAAATATATTTTTATTAAAATTTTCTAATCGGCTACAACGAGAAAAATTTACTTGAATATTTATTTGTGATAAAATAAATTTAAAATAAATATATATTCTATCTCACAGAAATAAACTTTATATCTCGCAAATAAATTTTCAAGTATTTTTTTCTCAGCGTATGGTTGATGAATAGGACCTTTTTATACCACATGCAGTACTGAAAATTTCGCTCAAACACGTATAGATATATGTAGATAAGCAGCACAAAAGACTAATGTAGTATTTTCAGAATATTATGGTTTCTACCTTTTTGTATGTATGAGCAAAAAAATACTTTGCTATGGCAATCATATTTAGCCAAGTGATATCTCTAGCGTTTTCTCCGTCTGTGTAATTAATATATCGTACTATCGTACTATCACGAAAATCTCTTTATATTTAACATTAAAAAAAATGATACAAAGAAAAGCGGGCAAAAATTGATTTCACAAAATCCATTCATTGCCCCGCAGAGTCTGCGACAGTTCGCGCCGCAGTTTTCCCAAAGAAAGGATTTCAAACGGAGGTAAAAAAATAATGGTGCTGCGGTGCTTTTAACTCGCGAGCGACGTTTGAAAGCGTAACTTGCTGCGGTCAGGGATTTTCACGTCTCGGCGGTCGGAATTAAATCATCGTCAGACTGGTTAAAGTTCACGAAGACACGGACGCAATAACAGATGTATACGTTGCCAAGGCGAACAAGAACGTTCGCGCGCGCAGCCCAGCTTGTTGTTAAAAATTCGTGCGTCCTCCGTGACAAACGGCGCCGATTCTTATCGGGACTTGTACAGGCCGCTATTAACGACCGCCTGCAAAAAGCCGCAATCTGAGGTCGAAGACAAATCGCTCTCACGTTCTTCGCCGTAATCTAACGTGCGCCGTCGTTTGTTTCGAGCGGTTTTACGTTCGCGCGGTTGAAATTCGCGCGGGTCTTGAGAAAAAGGGTGAAAAGATCGGTTAAAGATAAAGACGCGGTCGCGCTATATCGCGGCACGGAGAATGCTAATTGTCGCAGAATGAAATAGAGGATGGGCGTTCGTTGAATCATAAGTTCACGCGGCAACAGTTCGATCGGTAATGGCAATTATCCTCGCGATGCACTTCCGTGAATACGTTCGAGACGGGAAAATCAGATAGAGAAACCTAATAATAAATAGGATCATTATTTCCGCTCTCGGAGGCGTCCACAAAAGTTCCATGGTTATCGGCACGACGTCGCAACGAAGAGTCCAATTGACAAGATTGCGAAACGAATTAATATTTTTTCGGCACTTTTTCGCAAAGTTCCGGTTTGAGAAACGTTAGTGAAGGCAATAGCAATCCCAGACCGCTAACAACACTAGCACCTAACTATAGATATTCCTATCGTTTTGACCTTCTCAAATGTGAATATTTAAACTCTTAATATAGTAAATATAGTAATATAGTAAATATGGTTGATGAATAGGACCTTTTTATACCACATGCAGTACTGAAAATCTCGCTCAAACACGTATAGATATATGTAGATAAGCAGCACAAAAGACTAATGTAGTATTTTCAGAATATTATGGTTTCTACCTTTTTGTATGTATGAGCAAAAAAATACTTTGCTATGGCAATCATATTTAGCCAAGTGATATCTCTAGCGTTTTCTCTGTCTGTGTAATTAATATATCGTACTATCACGAAAATCTCTTTATATTTAATATTAAAAAAAATGATACAAAGAAAAGCGGGCAAAAATTGATTTCACAAAATCCATTCATTGCCCCGCAGAGTCTGCGACAGTTCGCGCCGCAGTTTTCCCAAAGAAAGGATTTCAAACGGAGGTAAAAAAATAATGGTGCAATATATGTACATATATTGCGAATAAGATATACGTATATATGCCACGTTGCCACAATAGTTTAAATGTTCGTATTTAAAAACCAAAAATAAGAATGTCCGGACATAGGCGCCGATCGTTATCAGCGTCCAAACATTGATACTTTTACTTTACTATTAATAAAAAGTAAATAAAAGTTTGAACATTTTTGATAGTACAAAGGTACATTATAAAAAGTTCTCGTCTAAACGTAAAAATTGCGACTTCATTAAGCAATGCAGTTTTTACGGGAGAGATAGCAGGCAGAACGTAAACCGGAATAAACACAAAATGAGTCGCCTTTGAGGAACAACTTTTAATTTCGAAATATCACACGACCCGTGGGCGCGGAGTGCCAATAACGCCCCGGGGCCGGCAATGTCAAAATGCTTTCGTGCGATCGTCATCCAGAGACATCCGACGTATCTCCACGTAGCATGTCCTGAATGTTATACACGATCCATAAATAATCCCGGGGATAGGGCGGGCGAAGATGTCCCGACGAGCCGAAATATCGTCCGGAATGCTCGCGCTGCGGCGGCGTCGGATTAGAATTCGGATGCAGTCGCGACCCTACTCCCACGGGACCGGCACGGGGTGTCGTAAAGGTTCTGTGAGTCGAGTCGGACGTATTATAAAATTCACTCGCGATTCTGCAAGGGGAAACATTCGCGGCAGTGGGTGATCTCGTAAATAAATCCCGGCTTACGTTTTCGCATCGCAAAGTGCGCGCGTCTCGCTTCGCCGTCGAATTGATTTCGTCGAGTTCGCGTGTCGCTTTCGAGACAATTCGAAATGAGCGTAGATGACTCTCCGTAATTCTCGTACAAAGTCATCGAATAATTCACCTTCAGTCAAAGTCGTGCACGGCGAGACGCCCTTCTTCTTGGTCTATCAGTCGGGAACTTTCAGGACGCTTTCGTGTCTGTCTGTCTGTCTGTCTGTCTGTCTACCTCTCTCTTTCCTCTCTCTCTCTCTCTCTCTCTCTCTCTCTATTTACCCCCTCTTCCTCTTCCTCAGACTTTTCTTCCTGCCTGCCCATCGATCACGCGCGCGTGCAATCGCGCCGTAGCCGAACACGACTTTGACTTCGTCGAAGACAAATCGCAATTTGTTTATGTATCTTTCGAAGTGCGGGACAGGACTCCTCTATGCGAAGGTTTCAGTCGCCGTCAAGATTTACCGCTGCTCCCGATTCTGCGGATATCAAAAGCAATTCCACGGTTTATCTCCCTCTCCTTCTCCCTCTCTCTTTCACTCCCTCTCTTCTCCTTCCCTCTCACCCTCTTTGTCTTCTCTTCAAACCCCGTGTCGATCCTCCATCGTTCTTTCGCCTCGCCTCCCGCGCGTCGTCTCCTCCATTGCGCTTTCGCTCTCGAGGTAATCTCCAAGAACTTCTGGAGATGGATCGTCCCGCGGGATGGAAACCGACGCCCGACTTTACCCGCGGCATTTACGCAAACAACCGGGGAAACTACGTTTCCGTCGGTGCGCGCCACGGCTTTTCGACTCACAATCAGCGAGAGAAATAATATTCAGAATAGTCGCGAGTGGCGCGCTGTGCGACGGAGAAGCGAGTCGCGAGCTACGACTCTCTCGCGCGAGCCGGACAAATGAAATTCTCGGCTATTCAATGACAAGACGGAGGAGAGCTGAGTGAGGAAGTAGTTGTGCCCCCTCTCGAAAGTTTATTCGAACAATTCATTTACTCCAAAGCATTTATCTGCACGCGTGTGCACAAACATCCGCGTACAAGTGCGCGCGAAGATGCAGCTAGTACATAAAATATCTCGCGACATGCATTTTGGGCCTCGCCAAAATCGGTCTCGAAATCAACTCTCGAGAGCACCTCTCAGGAGTCAAACTTTCTGAAAGCCACTGTTAGAGAGCGAAGCTCTTGAGAGTTGCTCTCAGAGAGTAGCACTCGACTCTAGCTCTCATCTTGAATATTCGCGCCATTTTTTTGCTAGACCCGGCGACTGGTTTGTTCGAAATGTTCGTAAGCTCACTTGGGCTGTGAGTGAATTTTCTTGGACACCGTCACGTGAATAGAAACTGGGTGAATGCCGCGGGAGCCTTTGCCCCGGCAACCTTACGTAGTGTTTCATTAACGTACTCGAGGAAAATCAATAAATTGAAGCACTGGTGGATTTTCAGTCGCGCTCTGCGGTCGCGACCGCTGCCTTCCATTCAGCGGGTCGAACAGACGCGGACGCAAAGAAATGTGTTCGCGTGCGGCTATCGAATCCACCGATGCGAATTTACTTAATTATGCAAATTACTCGAGGGAATAATAATAATAACGTGGTAATGTGTGCGTATGCGCGTGCACGCGCGTCACCCCAGCCGGAAGCTCAATTGCAAACTGTTTCATACAATTCGAAGCATTTCAGCGCACTCGTGACATTTTATTTATTCTGTTCTTTCGAAAACATTCGCAGATGGTAGTAGCGCATTAAATGGAAGAGCGCG
Organism: Odontomachus brunneus; assembly: GCF_010583005.1. Classification (NCBI taxonomy): domain Eukaryota; kingdom Metazoa; phylum Arthropoda; class Insecta; order Hymenoptera; family Formicidae; genus Odontomachus; species Odontomachus brunneus. Next base: position 1,896,342 of record NW_022639482.1, on the reverse strand, counting down.
GAAGGGAAATTTTCCCTTCTGCCGCGCGCTCGTGATTAAAATTATCGGGTCGCTGTTTTCATTCTCTAAAATCGTCGACCCCGTTCTTAAATCAAGCTAATTTACTCGCATTACTCTGCTCCCTTTCCTCTATTCCTACCTTACCGGTAAGCCACCTCTCGTGCAAAACAAAATATCTCGTATCTTCGAGAGACGGAAATCGTCGCGGGATAGGGATAAGGCGACGAGAAGTCGCCAACTAAAGGGAAAGAAGACTCGTGCGAGTGCCTCGAGGATGGAATAAGGATGGAATAAGGGTTGTCGAGGACGATGTCAAAGCCCAGCCGAGTGGGCTTCTCTCTCGCCGGTGGCTCCTCGGCCGCGTGAAAAGTCCGGTCACGTCCAGGGGCTCGTCCGGGGTGAGACACGGGTACACACCTTAACCTTTGCTTTTTCCCTCCGACCGCCTTCAAAGCCCCTTTTGCTAAGGGCTTCGTTGCGGCTTTGGACGTGAGTCCGTCCCTCTCTTGCCCTCGGCTCTTTCCCTCCTGCGACGTGGCCACCGCAGCCGGGCTCGAAATCTGAAGCGCGATTGCATTCGTCTCTGGCGGCGCCTCGGGAACGACTTTGCGACGCATTAAGTTCAGCCACCGGTGCGATAACCTCTTACCTCACCCACCTACGGAGAGATGCTTTCCCGCTGAGTGATAAAGAACACGTGGCCGGGATCAAAGCGTTAACTGATTGAACTTAAGCCGTGAACACCGACCCCCCGGCCACCGGCCGAGTCCGATGACGCGCGAGAAATTATTTCCACGGCGGGCGGGAAGTCGCTATCAAATCGCGAATCGCTGCTCCAAATCACTCGCGATAATGTGTTATGTACACAGGAAAGTGTGCGCAGAGATTTTTGCAAACGTGATATGAATTCGCGACGGACAGTAAGGAGTGTAGTGTTACAACTGTCAGTGTTCGTGTGTTGAATTTGCGAGACTTTAATAATTCAACGGGTGAGTGAATTAATACGCAGCGTGGTGACTTCGTGCCACCGTCTCTAAATTCGTTGAGGATCGAATTGAAAGATTTCTGCTATCGAGTATTTAATTACGATTTAAGCCGGTCTTATTTTAAGCTCAGTTCGACAGAGCCGCGGTATTCCGAAGATATCCGTGCTTTCAGACCACTCGAAATAGGATCGACATAGATTCCGGGACAAATTACGCCAAGTGATTCGCACGATGACGAGGGAGAGCACGTCTTCCATCTACTGCGCGAGTCGACGACCGGGGACAAAAAAATCAGTGACACATCGCGTCGATGTCGAACTCTTTCGAGCGAAACAAGTCCGCGCGTTCGCTTGTTCGGTCCGTTATTTAGTGCCGCGATTCGGTCGCGTTATTCGAACGGACACCCTCCGTTTGTTTAGCATTTTACAACCAACCACGGTTGCGCCGGCACGGCCGCGTATACGTCGCCGAATTTTCGAGCCGCTCTGCGAAAGAACGGCCCTTATTTAGCGCGCTCGTGAAAGTGATCGCGGCTAACGAGCGCCGATGAGACGCCGCTGCCGCTCGGTAATTAAGTATTGGTGCGAAACGCGAGTTTTAATTAGAACATTTTCCCGGTCGGGTTACACACGCAACCCTTTGACCCGGCGGTGTACGATCACGAAAAATCGGCTGGAAAATATTCAGCCTACGTCGGCTCTACTCGGCAGATCGCATTGTTTTATTATATCTTAACGTAATAGAAAGAACTCATTAAAAGAAATTCGTAAAAAATTGCAAACTGTAAGAATCTGCAAATCTTCTAATCGTTTTTAATCGTATTTAATTCATATATATATATATATATATATATATATATATATATATATATATATATGTATTAATTCATATATATTTATATATATTAATTC
>NW_022639482.1:1888526-1894347 GCF_010583005.1 Odontomachus brunneus | reverse complement strand
TATATATATATATATATATATATATATATATATATATATACATATATATATATATAGTAATATAAATAGTTAGATGTGTATGAATATCTGTCTATAACTGTATCTCCTATACCATTTCCCTAAACCATTTAACCGATTTGGATCAACTTTTACGTAATTATTTTTTAAAACTCTGCAAAAAATATAGATTATATAGACACTCTAATTCCTTTTCCTGATTTCATCCTCTTGACATTTTGTGATAACGTGCAATGTCGTATAGTTCGTGTGTGTGTGTTTGTGCAGCGTAGAAATATATCGTTGCTTGTGCTACGAGACTTATTTTCAGAAAATTTTATATCATATATATAATTCTTATATATATGTAATATTATATGTATATTATATTATGTAATTATATTATATTATGTAATTTTATAAATTATATACATAATTAATTACATAATAAATATTGTATCATGAAATTACATTATGTAATTAAATATCATATGTATACAATATATCTTATATAGATATATGAAATTTATTAATATAACATAATTATAATAGTATATGTTGTTTAATAATTAATTATTAAATTATATTTGTTAACTATTAAATTAAATTGTTTTTAAATACACGGAGAGAATATTATAATAAAAATTACTACAGGATGTTGCAACCGAATCAGAGATCGACATTCTGCAATTCACTAACCTTTCATTTTGTACGTGCTACTTATATTTTATTAAATTGAAATACGTTATTAAGACAATTGTAATATTTCTAACAAAATTTGTTATATATAGGTAAGCAAGATTACCTTACTGACATTTCTATTTCTGAACTATTAAAAATATAATAAGAATGAAAAGAGTTTATATGAGAAAAGAAATGTAACATATACTCTCTGAACACACACACACACATTGCGCTGTATTAAATTGCATTATATTAGATTATATTATATTATTGTATTATATTATGTTGTATTAAAATATATTAAAATGTATTAGAGTATATTAGATCGAGATATTCATAACATGACATTATTTCATAATCATGAGCTTCATGAATCTTTAATTACTCGTCAATCTATATATATTTCAAGAAATACTCATTCATTTAGGTGATTTGCAAATTATAAATATAAATTTGTGTTCGATTATATTCATAATCTCTTATCTTTTATTATCTTATATATTAATTATATTTCCAATTGAATTTTTTAGTGAATTTAGAGAATTTAATATCAGGAGAATATAGTGAACGGGACTATATTTGTCTCGGCAAGACGTTATCTCTTTCGTGCGTGTACTTTGTTTAATATATTCGAACAATATCGCGTTGAATATAGGTATGCAGAGACCGGGAGTAAAATCTTTATACATAAAGTTGTACTCTCTTTCAGAATATATAATATTTTTCTTATGGAAAGTTCTACGATGATACAACTTCATGTGCGAAAATATCAATGCCGGTTTGTTTACGCGCGTACCCATTCGCATTTCTATGTCTATCCTCATATGTGACAGGAAATCGTAACTCAACTTACTCTGTCCAAATATAACTTATCTATCTATTGACTGACACAACCATAAGTGAAGACAAGTGTAACGTAATGGGATAGTATCCCCGTTTCCGCGCTGTTCAGCTGATTGCTGGATCACGTGGTCTCTGAACCACGTGTTTACTTGACCACGCGATCATTCACTCTATTCACACATGCGCAACGTACGCTAAACTCTGCTGCGAAACGCGCGGCGTCATAATCGCGACTCGATGGAATAATCAATATCTTTTTTGCTTCTAGAAGTCGTTCTAGAATCGTTCTTGAAACGGAATGGACAGATGAGATTTTCGCGCTTTTATTATGTGTAAAGTAGATTTGCAAAATAAAACAATTAGTAAAATTAGATTACATAATCGTGATAAGAAGTGTTGGTTGCTATCAGATTGAAGTCGATGATTTATGAGGGAAAATGAAAAACTTTAGGTTGGAATGGTAATATCGTAAAATGCGGTTGAAACAAATAGTAAATGCAAGCTCTTTCGGAATCTATGAATATCAATCTAATATCTAATATTAATCTAATATTAATCTAATATATATATACACACACACACACTTTCGTATGATAGATTAATAAAGTGGCTTTACTCTCGCATCTTGAACTCCTCGAGGTCGATCCGTGTAAATTTTGAATCTGTCGATTGTCACGTTAGAATTCATTAATTGATATTAGGAATTTGCAGTGAACGTGTAATTTCGTTAGATTTCGCGTGTGCAAAACGCGCGCAACAATGATTTAGGATGCGCGTTTGGGATTAAAACAGCGTGATACGGCGCACTATTTGTTTTTATTTTAGTTCATTTACGCGATCTCGAACCTTTTATTAGAATATACACGATATCTGTGTTAATTATATTGTACTATATAATTTTCGTCGTTGCATGCAAATCCAATATTGAACCAACTAGAAGTTATGTCCCTTAAATTTATTTTCTGCGCACGTGATAAATATTTCATAATATCTTTCTTTATCTCCATTGTTACACATTTAATGTTCGCATTCTTTACTCTATTATTTGTCGCATGTTTGTATAACTGAACGTGTAAATAAATTGTGTTAAGAGCCACAAGAGAACGACAGAGCAATTATCTCTAATGGATCGACTTTATCAGACTTGATGCGATCGTAACAAAATGTTCCAATCGAGCTATATATATATTCGTCAGATAAATTACTATCAATGAATATTTTATCGTAATTTCCAAACGTATACTATCTGTTCCTGTTACGGCAATAAATTCGACATCGCGAAACTCTGAGAAGTGTTTTCAGGATTCGAGAGACGAACGGGAGTCTCTTGTACAGAAAATATAGACGTTCACGTCGGCATTGTGTTTGCGTCATTGTACCGAATTAAGAACGTCGCAATGACCGACATTCCGCCTGGCAGCACTAAACTTAGAAATGCACTTAAGCGAATCAATAAACACGTCTCGAACTTTGCGAATCTTCTCGCTCAACCTTTTCGCCGTCCGACGCCTGAATGCGAAGTTTACTCGTATCGAACTTATTGTCGGAGCCGGTAATACTCAGAGATATTTTCATTGTCGCGCCTTCATTCACGCGAGTGAACTTGGAGTGATAAAAGAACTTTGCTTATTAAAAAGGCGGTGCTCACGCCGGCCAGTTATTTAGTCGAAATTAGATTTCCTCGAATTGTGTTCTCGTTAATTGAAATTACATCTGTCCTATTTTCCCCGACAAATATTTGCCGACGTTAAAAATCTGCAGATCTGCCTTCGCCGCGTTGTGTTTAATTTTTAGTACGAGATCCTTTTAGAGGAACCGGCGGCAGAAGTTGAATTCGTGATACGTTTGCTGAGTTAAGGATAGCGAAATTTTATAAAAAATAAATACATACGTATACACAGTAAATATGTACGAAACGCGGCGTACGACGGGATTAATGAAATTGCGATACGACCTCATTTTTCTTCTTAAAATTCATGAATTTTCGTCGGGTGCCGGTTCGCAATATTACATTTTCCTTTGGGATCGCGCTCTCCTGCCGTATTTTGAAATTCACCACATGTAACGAGGAACGGCCGCGTTGCCTTCGCGATATATGCGGAAGCGTGTGCGCTATTTGCCTGCATGCGCTAAATTTTAAGTGTCACCGTCGGAAGTAATCAATTTGATGTCGCAGCCATCGACGGTAATATCAGCACGCGGGCACGCGCGTGCCCTGATTTTCAATCGTATATGATATATAAAAAGTACATTTCCCTTCGTGACTGTAAACGCATCGCATGCTGGGCAGCCCGGCCGTGCAGACTGCACTGCAAACATTCGAACGCGCTCGCGAAAGCTGTAAAGGAAATATCGTTGAAAGCATAATTCCGTTGTGTTATTCCGGAAAAATCCGGTCGGCACCTTGCACGATGCAAAAACAGGGGAAACTAGTTTCTCACGCTATCATCGCGCACGCGATCTCGCCCGAAAATAAAAAAATAAAAAAATAAAAATAATACATTCAGCGATAAAATGGGTCGATCGAATGCATTTTGCATCGCAAAATATCTCATCGAATCGTTTGGTTTCGCGCGCTTCAAATTATTTTTCCTGCCGTGCGCACGCCCAATATTTGGGATATCCATCTTTTTATCTTGACTCTTCTATTCTTATCCGTCCATTGAATTGTTTAACCAAATCGGGTCATGCCTTCACTTCCCATAAAATGATGGATTCTGTTTGGTATTTTTAAATGTCATTTGAAGGTATTCGTGCGCTGCAGATTTGCAGAATCGTGTAATTAAAATTACATATTCGTCTTGATAGTGATCCAAAAGTCGTTCTTTAATTATTCTTTAATATCCCGTCCAGTTCACGCTAATCGATCCGGCTCACGGCCCCAAATCCGACGCAACAACTCTCGACCGCGAGTTTCGTCGTTTGTCGGCCAAAAAGAGTAGCTCGCGACGGTGCCAAAGGGCGGAACGAGATCTGTGGGGTGAGCAGACTCTCTCTCCAGAGTGAGCGATTACTGCCATCAGGAAAATTCGTCCGGAAACGCGATCGCCCGTCGTTTCTGTCACACTGGAGGGCGCGAGCGGCCGGCGAAAAAGAAGGTACGAGGAGACAAACGGAGTCAGAGGGAAAAAGATCGAGAGAAACAGGAAAGGGGTGAAAGTACGAATCGAGTCAGGAGGGATGCGTCAGGACGGGCGAAGTGAGCACAAAAAGGGGGGAGCGAGAGAGAGAGAGAGAGAGAGAGAGAGAGAGAGAGAGAGAGAGAGAGAGAAAGAGAGAGAATCACCTCGCGGTGGGCGAGGAGATTGGCATTCACGGTTAGTGAAGCTCCGGTGGTCGCGAATGGAGAGTGCAGGGTTTCCGATCGCCGAAGCGAGGCGCAGCGGGCTGCGCGGCGGGGGGATGCACCTATCGGGCACGGTCGGTCAATTTAAACCGAAAATACAAAAAGTAAATTAGCCGGACAGAACGACCGTTCGGTGGTTTGCTGGCCGCTCACTCCGCCGCGACGCGACACAACGCGACGCGACGCGACGCGTCGCGCGCGCGCGCGCGTCACGTGTGTCGGATCGTGTGGTGCCTGTGGTCCGCGGATTTTACGGATACCCGGTATGTTATTATAGGACACAGCGTGCGACACGGCCGCACGTGTGTGGAAGCCGGATCGAATGGATTTTGCCGGTCCCGATGATGCACCATTATGTCGATGCATCGTACGAACGTTCTCTTTAAGAGTGTAGCTGTTTTGCATTTGTCGCGTGTGGAATGTGCGACGATTTACATTGGATTAGGATTGAGGTATTGTCGGTGCCGTCACGGTTAACGGTTACAGATCCAACGAGTGGTAAAACGAAGAATAGAGGCAAATCCGAAAAATTTGCTCTAATAATCCATTAACCCTTAAACGACAGGATCAAATTATGGTATATAAACAACAAGATGAAGTCAGGTATGATCTTAACACTTTTTGGATTTATTTCGTATTTTCTGCATATTAAAAATCTGTATTAAAATATCTGTATTAAAATAATTAAACAGGAATTTAACAAGAGAAGAAACAAATTCTTTTCTTTTATGAAAATGTTTCTTCACACGGAAAAAAAAGATTTGGTTGAATTAACCAAATATCTGGTCGAATATGAACGATTTAGAAATTCCGATTGAAATAACCTGAATCTTGTTTAAGTTAACAAGATTGTTGGTAGACTAACCAAACATGTCTGGTTATTTAATCATGTCAGGTTAAATAACCAAATATGTTTGGTTAGTCTACTAGAAATCTTGTTAAACAAAATTT
>NW_022639482.1:1888116-1888516 GCF_010583005.1 Odontomachus brunneus | reverse complement strand
TTAACACTTTTTGGATTTATTTCGTATTTTCTGCATATTAAAAATCTGTATTAAAATATCTGTATTAAAATAATTAAACAGGAATTTAACAAGAGAAGAAACAAATTCTTTTCTTTTATGAAAATGTTTCTTCACACGGAAAAAAAAGATTTGGTTGAATTAACCAAATCTTTTTTTCCGTGTAGTATTTGACTTTGGCGTGAACATATCACAAAGCTTCAATAAATTGTATCGAATGGAGTCATCGTCTATTCCACTTTGTCGTTTAAGGATCAATATTATAGCCAAATATGTAACAACCGATCTCAAAGAAACATATGACTGATATATTTGGTACATTGCTATATATATATATATATATATATATATATATATATATATATATATATATATATATATA
>NW_022639482.1:1864653-1887952 GCF_010583005.1 Odontomachus brunneus | reverse complement strand
TAAAAATTTGACTTTTGGTGGAGGACGAAGGTCATACGAAGGTCAAATTGAATTTTTTAAATTGGACCCCCCACTTTTTATTACATATTCTTGCAACTTATTTCAAGGGCTTTCCACAAAAACCTATAATAAAATATTTTTTTTATTAGGCATATTTAGAGTTATGAGGCTTGAAAGGATTTTGGTCTTTAACTGTTTCTGTTTTGTAAAAACGTATCACTGTTTTCTAAACGGTGGATTTAGAAATAAAATTGCGATCAGGATATGCAGCATTGAATGTGTAGATCAGTTACTTCTTCGTATGATTTAATATGGTCTCCAAATTTTCGATAAAGAAACAGCATTATCATTTCTTTATCGGTTAACATTTTTAAAAAAGAAATTTGAAATTGTAGTTGGAAAAAGAAAGGGAAAAGACAAAGACTAAGATGCGAGAGAGCACGACTCGTTTTTAAAATACAAAGATCGAGAAGCGTTATCGTGAAGCGCGGGTATGCGCGAGTTTTGACTGAGTACATGTGATGTTACGTCGTGAATGAATAACCGCGTTCGATGCGAGCGAATGAACAATTAGGTTGGGAGTCTAAAAAACATAAACACAGGAGAAAAACAAGAATAACTTTGTTTTTCGTGTCTCGAGCTAGACGATATAACCGGCTTAGTGTGTGTATATATATATATATATATATATATACACATGTACAGAAGGGAGATCGGGTCAAGATAGCCCCAAGGGTATGTTGCTTATGTACCTTTTTTTAGTATTTATTTTGAGAGGATTAGTGGATATACAAAATCGCGAAATGATTCTCTCAGAACATACTTTTTTAAATTTTATTAAAATCGGGATATTCACATAAAAAATAGGGAAATACTGATTAAGTAGTAACAGAGTAAATTTTCGAACCTCTCGAAATTTTGCATTAATATTTTCCATGATCAAATTAAATGACATATTATTACCTATATTAGGATGAAGTTTCTTGCAAGAAAATTGTGTATGATATACTGTTTCGGAAAATAAAATTTTTATTCATAAAATGATTGAAATCGAGCATATGGACGGAAGTAAAATTAACTCATAATTAAGAACTGGCGTGAGGGCTATAGAAGCTTATCGCGAAGCTATCCCGGAACTACTAATCAGAATATTTTATATATAATCTTCATTATCTTGCGCTATTAGACAATTGAATCCGATGTCAGGATAAGATCGCCACGTGTTTGTATTTTGGTTATTATAAAACAAAATATACGGTGAAAAGATCACAGCGAACATTGATACAAAGAAGAAGACTGCCTTTATCATATTTGTACAGTCAGTCACAACAACTGGTTGTCTGAGCGGTTGTAACTTGGAAATTCTGAAGTATATGGGGCATCTAGCTCCAGTCTCCCCTATATGTATAAACGTGAAATTCCGTTAATTCCAAAAGACAAACCGCGTCGATGAGATACTACCTCGAAGCAAGTAATCTTCGGGGCTGGATAAACCCTCGTCGACAGTTCTGGCTTCCGGCATCGAGGAATGCTATTTAGCGGCTATACAGTAGCGATCGCTGTTATTGGCCATCCGGTGGCGCGATGGATCGATCGAATGTTTTCAATATTAAATTCACCGTAGCATCGGACAACGCGCGCCACGCCAGGGCCGTGCCACAGCGCGAGCGCGCGGCAAATATCTAGGGGCGACACTTTTAAGCAAATGTGCATACAAATGAGCGCCCTGGGCTCGCGCCGGGACGCGAATGCAAACGAATACGCTTTCCAGGATGGTACGCACGCTCGCTTTCAAATCACCCTGTATTCAGCCAATTATCGAGCGCTCGTAGCAGCGCACCGTAAACCTTCCGTTTCGATCGGCCGCCTAACGCGAAATATTACTTTGGGGCGATTGTAATTTCCGTAATAACAACGACTACCTCCACCTCTCGCCGGTCGCGATTCTACCTCGTCGCTACTGTTTCTCTGATAAAGATGGAAATACTCATCGATCGACATTTCCTGATAGCACAGAAATATGTACTTCTAAATAACGATATTCTCGTCGAAGATCGTCGATTACTTCACATCTGCGAGTAATATCTTCCTTTGGCGGATATCGTAATGTGAATCAGGTGTAGAGAAGAACAATTGTGGCGTCCACAGGATGCGTCGTGGACAGGAAGATTATCCGTCGCTTTTGGGATGGGTTTGTGAACTCTTCGTTTTGTTCTCACTGAGAGAAAAAATGGTTCATCTAACCAGATTATGATTACTTTTGGTTCCTACCATATTTTTTGGTTATCCCGAAAATAGTAGCAGTAACATACACACAAAGCTATTATCTCAATAGTAGAATTTAATAGATGAATTTTTTTGACCATAATTTATAATAATTATTTCTATGTGATTATAGTTACAAATATTAAACATGTTTTTTTCTGTGCAATAGGAGAATTCTACCGTTGAGAAACGAATTCTCCCATTAAACACGATGGACAAGTTCACAAACTCAGCCCTCATTCAACTCACATTTGCTAAAAATTACAGACGACCTTCCTGTGTTCACAACTGTGCATTCCTGCCGCTTACGAATTATTTTTTTGCGAAAGAGGTATTCTTCTCGATAGAAAATTACATAAGAAATACCGCTGTTCTTGAGAAACTTGAAAATTGCTTGTTAATATGCTTAATTTGTCGTTCTAATGAGCAACTGGATCTTGAGGACTGTCAGAAATTCCAACTTTTAATAGGGTTTATTTCGTAATTCCTGCCGAGGAAAATGTAACGAATTGTACTTTGGAGAAGTGTCTTTGATGAGAGCTTCGCTTTTGTTCAGCTGTATTGGTGCACGACGCGGCATTCGTATATCAGACCTCTCTTCGGGTTTCAGCGAAAAACGATCGATCGCGGGGGATGATCGCAATCCGGCGATCGCGAAGCGGTGATGCGCGGGGCTCCGTCGAGAGAGCGAGTAAGTCGAAGAATACTCGCGATCCTTATTTGCGCAGGGCTCGTACCCGCGGTCGGGCATGATTAACAGTTGTTGCGAGTGTTGTTTTGCCGCGTTGGTTTACCGGCTATAACGGCGTTTGGGTGCGCGGCCGTATTAAAATGCACGAGCCGAGGCGAGCCGTTTCGGAGAAAATCCCGAACGTCGGTCGGACTTTTCCGAGCAGAGAGACGCGGCGGGACGACGCGCAGCTTCTCCGTTGCTCCTGCTCGACGCCAAGGTCATTTGTAGAGATACTACGGAGGAAACGGACGTCTGAGGTCGAGCGGATTTCGCGCGCAGCTTGTAGCTCCGCTGTTTAATTACATTATTTAAGTGACGCCGCGCTCCTGTCCCGGGCACGGCGACTCTCGTTTCGTTTCGCGCGCGCAACAGCGGGCAGCGTCGTCGCCTTTATACGAAAACTTTGCTTTCGAGTGCGGCACAAAGGCCGCCAGGCGACCGAGAGAATTCATTTAATATCGATTTTCTCGAGGACCTTCGATGCATCTCGTTCCCTTCGCCCGCTTGCAGCCTCCCGCCGCAATCCCCGGCCGTTATATTCAAAAGCGTGCCGTCCCTAATATTTCCTTTGTAAATCAAGCGCGCTCTGGCTTCGTGTGAACAAGTGATTCTTTGGCGACCGGCAGTTATTGGGGTCGCGTTCTGAAAACAATAGCCAGTTTTACGGAGCTTGTTGTCGTGTAGGGGCGCGATTGAGAGCAATAACGTAGTGTTTGATCCTGCTAAGATCCCCCGGCCGCAAAGAGCGCACCGCTTTTGCATCGTGGGGGATGCATGAAGGCATCTTTGACAAGGATTCAATTACCTCGGGGGGCAAATTGATCGAATCGCAAGTTAAGAGGCGCGATAATGATCTCTCTTAAGGCCTGCTCGTCTCGCTGTTCATAATCGTGATTAATTAACGCGCTCCCATCGTGGCCCACTTGCAAGCGGAAAAAATTCCGCGACATCGGCTATGCGGCGCGCTTATTTTGCCGATTATTTACCGCGGGATTTAATCCACGGAGTGTATCCGCAACGACGTATAAGTGCACCGCCGTTGGAGAGATGCTCGGCTAAACTGGCCGAAACTCCTTTCCCTCTATATATTTCCGCTGGTAACGATTCGCGGTAAGAGGTCCGAAACGAGGCGGTGCTGCGCGGAACTTTTTGAAAATTTATTACGCCGGTCCTCGGCATCGATGGCGGGCATGCCGTCTCGCGGAATATCGCTGATTCATCGATAACGTAAATAGAAGTTTAATTAATTCGCCGCTCGTTTAACTCGGCTGACAGGTCGACGGAAAACGCGGGGGCGGCGGCGGCGGCGGCGGGGAGGGAGAGAGGGAGGGAGGACGAGTGAGATAGCGGGGGGAGGGTGAAGGGGGAGAGGCGAGGGTGGGACAGGGATTACGCCGGCAGAGACGGTATAAGGGATGCTTTAAGCTTCTGCGTAATATACCCCGCCTCTTATGTACGAGCCGGCTCTAGAAGGTGGTTATACGAACCGGCGGGGTCAGCAGATAGAAACTCCACTGGATAGTCCAAGGATCGGCCCGGCTCGTCCGCGAAATGCAACAACTAACACTCGAACCTGCTCGAGTGCTCGAATCTAGATAAGTACACGGCGACTCGCGCTCATGGGAGATGACATTGATCGACAAAATCAGTCGTTCGTCTCTCGATAGTGCGCGGTTACATCCAACACACATAAATCATTCTACTGCTAAGAAAAGTGATTAGCTACTTTGCCTCTCTTATAAGTAAATTATCTTCAACTAAGAGTATTTTCTTGATAATAAAAGAGCCTTAAAATATACTCGTCACAAATTTGAGAAAAGCTCATTATTGTGCACTCGAAAGGAGAATTTATCCTCTTTAGAAGAATATTATAAAACTTTATCGAAGAAAAAGTCGGCTCGACTCTGTGCAGCGAGCAAACCGAATTGCTGTTTTAATTTAATATTCTCGATTGAAATGCTGAACTTGTTAGAATATGTTTTGAGTAAAATTGATGCTTATGATGAATTTGTGGTAGATTCGCGGATAAATGAATTTATGAAATACTCGACAAAAACGAGTAACATTTACTCGAATGCAGTATGTATTTTCCTGTGTGTATTAGCTTCTGCGCGCGTGTTCGCGATCAATTATTTATCGAACGAACCCAGTGGAATCGGCTGAGCTGCAAGATCAATATCAAACTCGTTGCTTTTACGATCAAGCGATTAAATCCCGCTGGTTCCTCAAATTATGCTTTTATACAATGAATTTCGTAGAACATACGCGCTCGCGCGCGCACGAAACAATAACCATTTTGCTGGAAAATTGCGCAGATGTTTTTCCCGGCGAGCGCGCTTCGGATTCTCGCAACATCAATTTGGGAATTAAACGCGATGTAATCAGGTGGACGTTGCGCGATATTGATTAACTTGCGGATAATCCTGATTACCGGCCAATACACAATTACGTCTCTCTTGCATCAGGTGCTATAAATTAATTGGTGTGGTTGGAGTCACGTCGGCCGGAATTATATCAATGTTTAACTTTGTCGACAATCACTCCGCTGTTGTACGCTAAAAGAAGTTGACTTAGCGGCGATACCGTGGGATAGAACATGGCCCGATAATTCATTATCGAAAGTGGCGTTGCGAGTTTACTCGCGATGAGTACACTTTAATGAGACTGTGTGTGTGTGAGAGAGAGAGAAAGAGAAAGGAAGGGAGAAAGCGAAAGTGGGAGTCAATTATTTAATAAACTTTGGCTGAACTCTCCCAGTTCGACTCGCCTGTACGAGAAGGCGGCATTATTCCGATGAATGAATCCTTTATCTCCAAAGCAGCCTGCATCGTCACTCATTGCTTATACGACGGTGCGCCGTATATTCCGGCGAAGGTATCGATAACATACGAGGAATAAATGTAGAGTTTCTTATTTATCATCCAATGCTCTTAGCGTCTCGGGTCGTTCCGTCCCTTCACTTTACGAACAGCTCCATTCAATTGAATTAGAAAGACGGTCAGTGGTTGATAAACGTTCGCAGATAAGCCCGGATAAAGATGGAACGGCCAAGAACTGTCTTTCCGCGTGTCTCTCTCTCTCTTTCTCTCTCTCCCTCTTCTCGCGCTTCTTCGTTCTTCTTACCTGAAGAAGTTTGCGGTATCGATGACATGACACGCCTTGGCTTTCGATAATGAAACTAGCGCGCTGAAACCTATCCGTCTATGATTGACTTGAAACCTCGTTTCGTAGAAACGTCGCGCTCGCGGTGACACGCCACAATTAGAATAGTTATCGGCAGATCCGAAGGATTAAAATAGCGATATCTCCCGACGGGGGCGAGCGGTACGTCATGCGAGTCACCCGCCGGAGAGAATCAATTATTATTACGCGGTGCAGGATGCTCCCTGAGGGAGATTTTGATCAGGTCCGATGTGAATTTTCAGCTTTTCAATAGGTATATCCATAAGTCATGGCCAATGTGTGGGGCCCACAGGCCAGCAATATTCCCGCGCGAGAGAGCGGATGGACAACGATTCTTTACTACCTCGGCACGTCCTTCCGAATTTACGGTAATACGTATCGCGGTGGCACGTAAATCTCCGCAGACGCGGCGATTCGCGGGAAATTGGAAAAGCCGTCCGCGGCGATTGGTGATTCATCCGTTCGGCCGTAGCCGCCGATGCATATTTTAATGACGGATGGAAGGAGGATACCGTCAAGCGCGCGGTGCATCAATCGACCGTGACCGATCTCCCTCGTGTTCGCGCCACTCTCTCCTCCTTCTCCTCCTTCTCCTCCTTCTCCTCCTCCGTCGCTCATTTTCCTCCTCATTACCGGCGATTTGCAGTTTTCGCGGAGTTACGGTAGTGATTGCTGTCAAAACTCTGTCTCAGATCGTTTCTTTCTTCAGGGAAGCTATTCGGAATTATATAATGTCGCTCTAAAGCGAGTCGTTTGTCTGGAAATTGCAATTTACATGAATAAAACGCACAGCGACTTCTCCATGTGCTTCTTCAGGGCAGAAAATTATTTCCCGCGCACGTTGTGTGTCACTCAATCGCGAGATGCAGTCTGCTGAATAATTCGGAGCAACAACGAGTTTTAAAGGGATGCTGCAGCGCGACTTTTAAAAGTATCCCATAAGAAGATGGGGAAGATTAATCATTAACCTAGCTGAGCACTAAGACTCGCTGTTCTCTGAGACTAAATTTGTTGACTCGATCGTTTACGTTCGAGCTAGTTGATGCTATCTGTGAATCACCGATGAAGCACATATCCTCCCCGCCGTTCCGAATCGGGTTATTGTCAATGCAGTATGCTCCAGTTAATCGATAACTGCGCAAATCGTGTTCAGAGAGCATTCCTAATGTATCCATTGTCTTTGAGCAAATGTCTCTCTCTCTCTCTCTCTCTCTCTCTCTCTCTCTCTCCCGTCGTATCCCCACACCTTCACTCCTTCTTCGTCTATCTCTTGCCTTCTCTCCCTCTCTGTCTATGTGTGTGTCTTTCCTCTCTCCCTCCCATTCTTTGCGTTGTGTCTATTGCGCGAAAAGGCACGCGGAGATAATTCAAGGCGTATAGTTGCTTTCGTCCAATTTCTCGTACAGGGTTTATTATACGTGTGTGCGAAAAGCCGCGCGCGTGTGTATGCATGCCTGTCTGTGAACGCGTGCGTGCTACGCACGATACGACGTAATAGAACTCGACACGGTTGTCGTCTAAGTTTCGGGCGGCATCACATCGACGCGTTCGCGATTAATCCCGCGGTTATCTAGGACGAGCCGTGAAATCATCAACGAGGCACCGCCGAAGTTTCGCTCGTATTGGCGGAAAGAGCGATAGAGAGACGTTGGCGCAATCGTCACGTTGACAAACTTTAGCCGCCGTCGCCGCGGATAGTCCGCTCCCTTGATTCCGCGATTAAATGCTTGACAATGTGTATCGAGTGCGCGAGACGTTGTTGATGCAAACTACCAAACGGTTCTCCGCCGGTTCAAAGAGATTTCGGGTTCCTCGATTCTGTCGCGCGCCACGCGTCGCGAATCTATTCGTCGTGAATCGGTGAGGAATCGTTAAAGACGGAAAGCTTGCAGAATATTAAATCATTGAAAAGCCGAATGTTGCTGAACGGTAGAGAAAATTAAATAAAACAATAAAATAATAATAATAACAGAACAACATCTAACAAGTCGATGAATGAATATCTTTAGGATTGCTATTTTATTCATGTAAACACAGTTTGAAAACACTCGGAATAATAATGCTGGGCGAATTGAATATACATATTTATTGGATTTGTTATTAAATCTATCTACGATGTATTACCTGTGACAAGATACGATTGGATATTTATTTTAAACATGTGTGTGCGTGCAAACTTCGCGCTGATTAGTCATGTACGCAATTTCAGATTATTATTAAAGGCACGGTATTGGTGGATTGCTGAATTGAAACAAACGGTGCACAATAATACCGATTTACGGCTTGAACAACAAATTTTGTCGACGTTATATTCTTATTTAAATAAACATTTAAAGTTCCTAGCTTCTCGCATTGTCTATTTCTTTTTAATAACGTCAAAAGCGAGAAAATGCATGCTAAAAATTCTTGCAAAATACATTGAGATAAAAATATATATCCATAAAGTATATATCCATAAAAATATATATCCATAAAGTAACACTTGCAATCAATTAAACAAATTTATAAGATATTCCGTGTGCTCCTCTTTTGCTCTTACAATCAATAATTTATTGTAAATTACTCTGAACAGAAATAAGCGAATAAATAGATTAAGAAGATGAATTTTATGTCACGTTAATTTACGACAAATTATTGATTGTTAGAGCAAAAGGAGAGTACACAGAATATCTTACAAATTTATTTAATCGATTACAAGTGTTATTTTATGGATATATATTTTTATTTTAACGTATTTCGCAAGAATTTTTAGCATGCATTTTCTCGCTTCTGATGTTATTAAAAAGAAATAGACAATGCGAGGGGCCAGGAGCCTTAATTAGTGAAATTCGCGATATAAAAAGGGTCGTGCGAAATGGTGTAAATAAGCAGTGCATACATTAACCCGATCTCAAATTCAACGGGAATTTCGTTACGAGCTATTAAGGCGAGCTATTTAGCGCTGTAAATCGAATCGCAAGTTCGAAATTCTCGCCCGGAGAGAAAGCAAACTTCGCGCGTTGCTTGAAGGATACATCGCCGTTATACTTTTCGCATCTTTCAGACAGCGTGCATTTCTCGCCGGGTGCCAATTTATAAAATGCACGAGCGACACGTCGCTCGGGTTTTCGCGCGCCGAAGACAGCTTCTACTAGGAGGTAAATTATTCAAACTAATGGAATCACTCGCAATCGAAAAGTGCCACGGCGCTTTCGTAAGTGGCATGCTACATCGGTGGATTCCCTTCCCCAGCACGCGACTCGGCGTTCCGGACGCGCGGGAGGTGACACTGAATATTAATTATTGGCTGGAAGCCGATCGGACATAAGGCACGGAGGTATTCGATTAATCTCGATCTCGTGGAAGCTTAATCGAGTCTCCGGCGTCGTCGGTGGGGTAGGCTAGACTAGAAGGGAGGCACGCGGCAAGGAGGGTCCCAAGTTGGGAACTTATGTTCCGCAGCGTGTGGCAAAGTTGTCGCGCGCAATCTCGAGATTGCAGAGGCGGAACGTAGGAGGAAGGAAGAGAAGCTGGGCGCTGCGGAGCGGAGAAAGAAACAAGAAAACGCGAAGAGAAGAGAAGAGAGGCGAGGCGAAGGTGAGAGCTGCCGAAGCGAGAGAAAACGAAGGGTCGAGGGAGAGGAAGCCGAGCGAGGAACAGGGGGAGAGGGAGGAAGGATGGGTGGATGGGTGGGCGAAGAAATGGCGCGAGATGGAGTCTATCCGTAGGTACGCGCGACTAAATGAAAGGAATGTAAATCATAAAAAGTTACGAGCTTTTAAATCTCCTACAAGGTGGTGCACGTTCGCTTTAATTACCTTACATCTCTCATTCCTCCCCCAAGCCTCCCTCTCGACGGGGGGCAGTCTCAACCCCTCCGCGAAGAGAACTTCCTTCCTCCTTCTCGTTCTCGTCTCCTCACCTCTCTCTCTCTCACTCTGTCCTTCGACCCTCTTCCTTCGCTCGTTCTCTCATTTGCATTCCTCGAAAACGGATATCTCTTGGTCCTTTTCGAGACCCTCTCCTTCTCTTTCTCTACCTTCCTCTTCTCTCTTACGCCGAATGGCAGCTCTTTCGCTCGTGGAAACTCCCCGCCGCGAATAGATCACCTTCCGGACCGTACGCTCTTGGGGATAATTAGCTACGTGGCCGTGCCGCACTCACGTTCTGATATGCGGTGTGTACCATGAAGAAGGACGAAGAGAGAAAGAAGGAGAGAAGAGAATGGCGAGAAGAGACGGGACGGGAGAGAGGGGGGAGAGAGAGAAAGGAAGAGAGAAAGGAAGAGAGAAAAGCAGAGAGAGAGAGAGAGAGAGAGAGAGAAAAGGACGGAATCGGGCGAAGCGAGAGCTGGAAAAACCATACGTACACGTTGCACGGTCGTTATTAACGTCACCGCCGAGGGATTTGCTCGCAAATGCTGCTCCGTGAAGATATGCAATCTTGCCAGGAAGAACGGCTAGAGGGGACGTGGAGGATTGCTTTCTAAGTGATTGTGAGATAAGTGGAGCGCTCCTTTTCGCCCTGCTGCCTTTGCTTGGACGACCTTAACTCCATAAGGACGATGAACTATCGCGGCTATATATATCGACCGCGCTGCTTTGTACGGATTTGAGTTTCACGACGTATCTCCTTTTACGCACGACAGCGAAATGCATTCTATCGGTGATTTATGATGCACGTGTGAGAATTCACGCATACGACATAAATTCAATCGGGAAATTTTCTCGTCGAAAAATTTTCTAAAAATTGCTACGCAATTCTTCAAAAAGATTTCGACATTTAATCGCGATTCTTCGACAATAACAATGTTAGTTATGCGTGTATTTGGGAAGAAACACGTGTGCACAGAGACCGAAAATTGACAACTAAATAATAATTAATAATAATTGTTGCTTTGGTGGCTCGCTGAATTGTGAGAAGGATCGACAAACAGTGTACAATAATACCGATTTACGGCTCGAATAATATCAAAATGGCGAGGTTAAGTAATTATATTTACCGAGCGTATTCAAGCAGTAAATTCATTATGAAATCCCTCCTTCGCTTCCTACGGTAAAGCCCTGGGGAGAGGAATGCAACCCTTGTTTATGTTACGAGCGATGTTCGGGAGGGTCATATTGCCGTGCACCAATCGAGTATCTTCAAAATTTCATGATGTCACAGTGCTTACTCGAGAACTTGTCGAAAAGTTATTTACACTATCTATCCTTGGCAGGAGCTTGTAAATTGCTTCAAATATATCGCGACCAGCAATATAGAGAACGTTCTCAGAATCTGTCAGACACTCGCGTGATCTATTGTCGCGCAGTGTATGCCTCTGTGAGATGAGACAGTCCTTTTATCTCCAACATTTATTTGATTCTTTCAACATGAGTTTTTATTACATTTATTCCCGATATAGGAGTAACATGAGCGATTTTAAAATTAATGCACCTAAAATAACGCGTCTTTAAATCCCAGTTTCCAGCCGGTGACTATATTTCACGTGTAAAGTTTCAGACGTGTAATAAATTACTTGGATCCTGTCGCTTATACGAAAAGCTATAAAATTTAGGGGGAAAGAATTAATTAAAAAAGCGCAGAGGCATTATTCATTTACGTGCGCGCGCGCGAAGATTAAAATGATGCATAAACGCGAATACGTTCGATACGATATAAATGTCAGCGGACACATCCGTCGTAAAAATACACGCACATAACCGTTACGCGTCTCGTGATTATTCGTAGACGCGAAGGACACGCTAGCGCAGCGAGAGTAATATATAAAGGGTTGTAATACGTTACAGAAAGGGAAGGGAAGGGCGAGCCCGAAGGATGGATAGGACATGCGTCATGGGGTGACAGCCGGAACAAATGGAATCTGAACCAGCAATCCTCCGTTGTGAACTGCTTATGTATTGGATCTCTCGGTTGACGTTCAGCGACGATCTAATAATATTTTAAGTAATATAGAGATCTCTCCTGCCCTCAAAGTTACTCGTATCGAGGACACGTCTACAAATTTCCGGTTGAACGAGCCTCTGCACAAAAACGTCATGACGTAAACTATATCTGACTTTATTGGTTGCTACTATTGGACCTTTTCAGCGTCCCTCACGAAACTGTCGCTAATCGCCGCCGAGTTGAGTCGGAGAATGGTGCGAGATTCTCCG
The DNA here is from genome assembly GCF_010583005.1 of Odontomachus brunneus. NCBI lineage: Eukaryota > Metazoa > Arthropoda > Insecta > Hymenoptera > Formicidae > Odontomachus > Odontomachus brunneus. The sequence continues at coordinate 1,875,637 of NW_022639482.1, read as the reverse complement.
AGCGGATGTTTCGGGTTCGTTGATTTTTCGAGACTTTCCGCGAGAAAGAAATTGAAGGAGGTGAGGAAGAGTAGCAACTTGCTACTTTGTCAAAGGGAGATGGCGCGAAATCGACTTAACAATGAACAAACAGGGGAGCCGCACAGTGAAGGACGGGAATTCGAAATAACGAAATCAAAGCGCATACGGAGTGGGAATGACCTCGTTCCCGGATCTGTTTCCGGATCTGGGTTAGACGAGACTTCGAAGCTTCGGGCTTCTCCTGTCGGGTGGCCCGCGTATATTATTCAAGCGTCTCCTACCTCCTTTGGTACCACACTGTATACCCGAGCCAGTCAGTTCTGACCTCACGGCCCGCTGCTTCCCTTATACAAGCGAGCGACGTTGCTCTCGCAGCCGAGGTACGCCGTAATAAAGGATACAGATTCGCCCCGAAAGACGCTACCGACTCAAAAATCGATGCGCCACCGGCTTCTTCGTCGACGAGAGGATCATGAATTTTTCTTCGCGGACGAGATACTCCCCTACGCCGTTGACGACGACGACTACTTACTACTACCACTACTACTACTACATTACTATCACTCCTGCTCGTTTAAGATCGCGTTAAGCGCGCAAGATTGCATTCCCAATTTGCGGAAGTTGTTGCCGAGTCCTTTGCAACCTCAGCGATTATTCAAATAAGCGTTGCTTACGCGTTGTTTGGATGCCCGAGGAATTTACGAACTTCTATTTAACTCCCAACTGCTATGATAGCTCTGTAGTTCGCGCGTGATTAATTAGCGTATCCATCGCCGCTTCCGCCCGTGTTATCCTCTTACTGCATACTTTATCGGGTAAAGAAAAATATGTTCTCTTATTCTTTTTAAGGATGCTTCTCAAGTTCTTAAAGAGAGGGATTTTTGCGCAAAGTGTACTCTGTGTAATCGTTATTTCTTTCTTTCCCTCAACGTATAAACTCCGCTGTGCCGGCTTTCCTCGCACATGATATTAATTGAAAATCATAGTCAGTTGCCGACGGTATAATGCGATTCTCTGGGAAGTCACTTGCGAATTTCGAGCATCGAAATGAGACACTTTGAATGAGTCATCGGCACACCTGCGTGTGTATTCGTCCTCCTTCTCTTCCCATATTACAAATTTAATACTTAACAATGAACATTTAGACGTGCCGTTGGTTCACCCTTCGCCCCCACTTTTCACTTCGCAGGGAGAAACTCCGTAAACTTTCGCCCCATTTCAGCGTCCGCGGAAGAATTATCCCAGAACGAGCCACCAGGTACGGTTCTCGCGTATGTCGGCGCGAGAGGGATGAGCCAGGGGATCAAACAATCGTCGTGAATTAGCGGCGGAAAAGTCGCGACAATAGCAGGAGCGACAGCGCGGCCGGGGCGGCCGCGCAAAAAGGGAGATGTGGAATAGAAAAAATATGTAACTTGTTGACACGGATGATCCCGCCGGGCCGGAATGCGATTATGCAGTCAAATGAGATTGTGGCATATGCATGAACCCGGCCCCGGGGTCTCCCTTCTCGCGTTCCGCCACTGCTCGTCCCTCGATCTCCAACCCCTATCGCGCGTTCGCGTTCCATTCTCCCTGCACGCTCGTTCTCTTATGACCTCTCTACATTTGTCCGGAATTCACGTACTAAGGTTAAGAAACTGGTTCTTGTTGCTCTTATATCGCATGCAATTTGAGACGTGCTGTTGACGAAACGTCTTCTATGACAGAGGGAAGGAAAGGGAGAGGGAGAAAAAAGTAGAGAGTGAAAGAGAGTGAGTGAGTGAGTGAATGAGAGAGAGAGGGAGAGAGAGAAAGAGAGGGAAATATACCAAATTATAAAAATATTTAGTTAAAATAGAATAAGCAAAAGAGAAAAAAGGACTAGTTCCCGTTCTTTAACAAATCACGTTCCGCTCGAACGTTATCGAAAAGAACGAGAGTGAAATCAAAGACGTAGGTAAACGTATAGCGCGGATTTCTTCGAGATAGTAAAAATTCAAGCAACGAGTTTTTAGTAGTCCACGAGGAAATATTTCAACATGCATGGATAAGGGATGAGATTGCCCGAATTTACGGTAAGAGAGCTAACGGTATTCCCGTGGAGGTCTCTATCGGTGTGCGGGCGGAGATGCACTTGTCGGTGTACGTTCACAAAGATGGCTATGTTCGTGTCATCTCTTAACGACGCACTGAGGTCCCATTATGGCGCTGATGATCTAAGCTCGAGTCACCTCTGGTTTCGGCAGCATCATCTTCGCCAAGTTCCATCGTAAGTGGTCTGGACTGATAGCTGGCTGCTCGTGGACTTTGTCGCGATATTGGTTTGGGGAAAACCTCCTGATGGTGTGACATTCTACTCTACAGAGCATCATCTACTCTACAGAGCATCATTGAGTCCACCATCGTAATTTTCATGTACAAGCTGTTTGAGATAAGTCAACTATCTACGATTTTTCTAGCGCACGATTTTCCCGATTTCGTAACTGGTTATTCTTACTCTTAGATCATGAATAAAATTCGACCCGACAGGAATCCGAAAATAAGTAACAAATATCGATAATAATTATACAAATCCATTTTGAGTAATTTTAGATTGTATCACCGAGATATTTTTCTATAACGCCACACCTCTCGGTTGGTCCTCCAATCATCGCAACAGCTGTATCTTATTTCACTGAATTGAGTCGTTGCTACACAGCAGACAACGCATGTCGATGTCTCGAAAGACAATTCGGGATCTTGTGTCACTCCGTTTACTATTCGATCATCGGTAATGTCGAGATCACGTGGAATCGTGTGTGGTTCCGCCGAATAGGATTTCCACCGTGCATCCGGGCATCGGTGAATCCGATTGGTCCGTGTGTTCCTCGAGGCACTGCTTCCACGAACAAAGGTAAACCATGATTTATAAGACGTGGCACGAACGTGAACGCTCGCAATGGCATTCGCGGATGGCGACGAAGAGAGAGGGTGAGAAGCGAAGGGGGTGCGGATGTTGAAGAGGGGGTTCGGGCACCACATACGTGCACGAGGGGGTTAAACGAGTGGTAGTCAGAGGGAAAGAGAGAGAGAGAGAGAGAGAGAGAGAGAGAGAGAGAGAGACAGAGACAGGGAGAAAGAAAGGGAAGGGGGTTGTCGCATAGCGGTTTCATTACGGTGATGTATCATTACGTCAGACTTACGCCCCTAACGTCGTACCCGCTCGCCATATATATCTCGCGTTATTTTATATTTATACGCCCGCGTAATTCATAGGGTTTCGGGAATGCCTGGTTATAATGCGAACGCTCGGCGGAATATGCGAATATTGTGAGGGCATACCGATGCATGCGCTTTCGTTGATGGCGAAGTGAACGTGGCTGTAAAGGCAGGAATATACGAGACGCGCGCGCCCCCGTTTTATCAAACAATCACGAAATTAAACGTCTACGAGTGGTTACAATTTCCCGCGCGTTCTAGGCGAATTACGTAGGACGTCGCATCTTAAGAATTTTCATGTTTCCCTGAAAAAAAAAAAAGAAAGGGAATCGAAATCGCGTACGCATTGTCTTCAATTTCTACCTTATCTCTTATTCCCGCGTTCTCCCTCTCTCCTCTTCGTGCACGATTCGCTTGGCTCTATTTCCCTCTTTTGTGAGAACCTGCACTTTAGGTCGCTCGTACTACTGACGTATTTATGAACGAGTATCGAAATAATTTCGCAGGTTCACGGGTAAAGCGACGCGATTCTGCGGGTTCCTGCCGAACCTCGTAGAATTTGTAGCGACAGGTCAATTTTGTTAGCGCGTACACGGGCGGGGATGTAAAGTCGAACGACGGGTGTGGAAGAATCGATTTCGTGTGCTCTCGACCGACTACGTCATGATCTTATTCGGGAGCGATATATCTGGGAAAGGTTGAAAGGTCGAGGTGAGTTCGGGCCACGGCGCAGTACAAGACCGTGCCATTTGCCAAGCGTGCCGGTAAATCATTTCCGCGGGATTGTCTTTGACGCCTTGCAGTTGGTCTCTCGACGGAGATTCTTATATTCTCACGTAAAACTGCTTTCTTCGCGATCGTATGTCGAAGATTTGCACGTAAGTGTACCTTTCATATCAAAATAATAATATATCACTCTTTCCCTCCCTCTCTCTCTCTCTCTCTCTTTCTCTCTCTGTGCCAGGAAAACTTGCCAAGGCTTCTACTCTGAACCCTTCCTTTTCTTTCCGAATATTGATCACTGTAAATTTCTATCATTGCTTATGTCTTCTATCAGCCAGTGAACTCTGAAGCGTCCGAGCGCATTGTAGCAATTGTATGCGCGTTTATCATTTATTGCACGCAAAATTAATTCTTTATATTATCTTTGCTTAATTTGCACTTCACATTGTATTGTACTCAAATTTCTATATATTGTACGTATGCCTGAAGTCTCTGATTCCATGATCTCAATGAAACTATCCAACTCTTTTTACGAATTTTTCAACAGTCTGATCTACGTGCTTCGCGCGAATTGCGATTCACATCGATTCACGACGACAACACTCTGTCGCGAGTGCCGCGTTCAATTGCGTTTTTTACCGCGGCTTAGTGAACCAATTAATACAATTAATGGAGACGCGCGGCAGTGCTCCCCGAGTGCGGGCGGCGGTCCTTACGCGCGCGTCGGGATCGGAACTCGGGATTTCCGGCCTTTGTCCGCAGTAATGCCGGTAATTTTGGGAATTTCGCTGGCGCCGGAGTATATACGGAAGGAACAAGAACTTGGACGGCAGTCTGGCCGATACGACGGCGGCGGCCGCATTATCTAACGGAGCGAGTCCAAAGTCTTCGAGAGCCAAAGACGATTCAGCCTGCCAATGACTTCTCCAAGATATATCTCTCTCTCTCTCTCTCTCTCTCTCTCTCTCTCTTATTCCCTCCCCCGTTCGTGCTTTTAGTATCCATTGGCCAACCAGCCGCATCATCGTGGGCGATCGGCGCGATCGATGGAATCGATGGTGCGTCCGTACGCCACCGCCAGATGAGATCGAATTTCTTGCACCGGAGTTTCTCCTCCTCGGAGAGCCATGACCCTCGACCGGAGAGCGACCGCGCCGCCGTGGATTACGCCGCGTCGTTTGCGAAACTTCGCTATCTTCCCGTAAATTTGCAGCGAGCATGTGGGAAAAGATAGGTACCACGTTCATTGGTGGGAATGTACGGCATTACGTAGCGGCATCGTGCGCCGGCAGCGTGTTTTTCCAGAGAGTTAAGTGAAGCTCTGTACTTACGGAACCTTTCATCTCTTTTTCTTACTTATTTTTTGATGATGTACACGCGACTGCTGAATGTTAAAAATGCACCCACGAAATCTTACTGCTACATTTCCACATATTCCTCCCCCCTCTCTCCCTCTCTTTATTTCTGGGTGGTCCTTTTTCCTACTCGAAGGGCAGGTGCGCGCGACACGAATTTGCGGCGAATTTGCGAATTTCTGCGTCTCGCGCAGAACGTGTTTCACCCGCGCTGTTATTTTAGCACCTTAAACACTCGATCGCCGTTAATTCAACGGCCGATCTTGCCGGGCTGCTGCGGGACACGGCTTGCACGAAAATTCTGTTTCCGTGATCGAAATTATCCGGACGTTAAGGCGATTAGGCGCGCACTTATGCTCGATTAGCGCGGAGGGGGAAAGCGTGGGTGCGAAAGAGCGGGTGCCGCGATCGAGCTAAGCACGGGAAAGGATCGGAGAGGAAGAGAGGGAGGGAGAGAGCGAGAGAGCGGCCGTTAGCCGCTGTGTGATAGATATGTGTACCGGACCGAGAGACGGGCTCCGCCGGGTGGGGCGGCGGGTGGCACCCGAAGAGAATACCAATAGCGGTTGAACCCGCGGTGGCTATCCCCCGCACCGGCTAAAATTTACGGCCGGCGTCCAAGTGTTATTATGTCGACCGTTCGATTGTAGCCCGCGCCCGAATATAGACCGCGACGAAATTTACGGTGCTCCGTGGCCGCGCAAGCATTGTTTCGTTCCGGTGCGCGCCCAATTTTATATTTTGCTTTTTCTACCCTTTCCGTGTGCTCTTTTTTTATTATATTTCCGCGCATCCCCCACGCGCGCCGGTACCAACGTATTTGCGACTTCCGAGTCGCGCGCGTGCCCAAGGGAGATGCGCGGCTCGATTATTCGACAAGCCAACCGCGTGAGCGCCATGTTCATAGTCGGATCTAATATTTGAAATCGTCCTCAGTTAATCTTCTGATGCTGTGCAAGTCGTTTCATCGGCTACGGAGCATCTGAAGACGACCTTAAGGAGATACTGGATACCGATATATACTGACGACATACTAACAGAAAATTTTTTTAAATTTATTTATGAGATGTAAAGTTTATTTCCGTGAATAAGCTTCATGTTCTACAAATAATATTTCAAGCATTTTTTTCTCGGTGTAACGTAGTCTTTGTATGTTGCACTGTTTTTCTATTTGGTTATATGGAATTGCAATTGCTTACACTGAGTGAAAGTACAAACGTATAGTGAAATACCACATGTTGTCTCAGAAATTTAAACAATTTTGTAAAAAGATTTTTTATATAAGATATTCTGCCATTTTCATTGACATTTGTGTTTTCACTTTGCATAAGCATTTGTAATTTGATGTAACGAAACGATGCACAATATGAAGTTGCATTATGTCCAATATTCTTTTAAAACGATGACAAGAACTATGAGATCTAATTACGAATATTGCTCTGGTCTAAAAACTTGGCGTTGCGGTACATGGGATCTGCACAATCATTTCTAAGATATTTAGGAATTGACACAGAAAATGAAAATTCGATTTACCGTGATTTGCGGTGATCCATCGATTCGATTTGCTCGGAAAACGAAAGAGCGAGTGCGACTAAATGAGACCTCAAGAAATGGTACGTGCTCTAAATATATACAAGACTCAAGAATTATTTAACAATTGCTTTTTCTTTATTTTTACCCTGAGTTTTTATCTTGAGTTATGCCCATCAGGTTTTGCATTCATTGTTAAACGCTGGTGTTTTTGTATTTCGCGACGATATATCCTCCTCTAAATGATTTACGATTTGGCTGAGTTAAACAAAACGCGAAATAATAGAATGCTATCTTGATTACTTATTGGGTATCAGCGCGAATTCAAGTACTCCGCATTGCAATCTATTACATTCCTCCGTTTACGAGTGTTATTTCCTTTTCCTCGCTCACCGACGCTTAGCTATTTTAGCGAAATGTCAAGCGCGGAACTGGGTCGGTACGCGCGCGCGCGCGTGTCGTCGGAAATAATTTAACTCTACCTCGGATTATTCGCGCGACCTTTTTTTTTACCCGCTTGCAAGGACACGCGCGAAATATTTCACCCGGCTGAATTTCTCACAGCACACAGAGACCCATGGTGCATCTATTATCGGCGACGAAGAAAACCACGCGAATCGCAGCACGGAAACGCGCCGCCGGCTACGAGGGGAAGGTCCGCGCGCGTTTCAACGGCTGATTTTCAGGCAAACAAGTCGGGCAGGTTAGCCGGCAGGGTCACCACTAGTGAAAAGAGAGAAACGACGAACGCGGCCGTGGAGATAAATTAGCCGGTCGGTATAACATATGAACGTCCGCGAGCGTAATGAAGCGTCGGTGTTAACGCTTCGACCCGTGAGCCCCGTCGGACGATTTCGTGAAAATCGATTACCGATATTATCGGCCACTATGCTCCCCGTTCCCGCACTGCTGCCCTCCTTTCTCCTATGCTCATCCCCACGGTGCGCTCCTCCTCGCGCGTCATCTCACCTTTTCTTCGCGCTTTCTGCCATTCTCGGTCGCGTTTTCGCCCGATAATGGCAGTCGACCTCCGGTTCGGTTAGAGATACACGCGGCTATGTGTGCTCGTGAATACACCGCTGGATAGTGCGTAGTGGGTGTATGTGCGACATACGAGGTGTCCCGGCTAGTTCACTAATTTGCTCTTAGCCGACTGTGTCGTGATAAAAAAGGATCATAGGCAAGCATGAGATTCAACTCACAAAATTGTGATTTCTGAGTGTTTTTTTTTTTACCAGTAGGTAGTTTATACATCCTTTTAACCACGTAAAAACTTTAAACTTTGTGAGCGCCTAAAATTAACCAAAAGACAATTTTTATTTTCTACTAGTTGAGCTATTTTTTATTAATTTTCTTGTATCCATTTTTTAAAGTTAAATTTGTCAATGAGTACTTTTAAAGAGAAGAAAATATTTAAATTCTTAAATGATTGCGAAGAACCTCAGTGCTACCTACACTTTTTCATGTGCTATATAAATGTTCATATATATTAAATATTTATTTTTCCCAAAACGTACTTCATGTGAATTTGATCATTCGTGTATAATTCGTGCACGGTCAAATATTGTGGAGTTAAGACATTATTAAGAATATGTGTGTAATTCTGTGAAGTGAGATGTATTTGGACGCTTCTATCGATTTAACAAATTCTAATCTTCATTGGTCTCCAAATGGACTTAATTTAAATAGAAGCACAATTTAGAATCGTTCCGCTGCTATTCTTGCATATATTACAAATTAATTAGTGGCGAGGTAGGTAAAAATAACGAAATTTTTACCAAGTGAGAAATGGTTCGAAAGCGACGAGGAATCTACGGTTAGAAATGCGGGAAACTTACGACACCCTATACAACGGCGAGCCCTCCGGCATTTCGCGTTGCAGAAAGTACGCGAAAGTTTACTGCTGATGGAGCTGCGCATTCTTCGATTTCGGCTTTACGGTCAAACGACGAAGCAACCGCCGGCATCGGTGCCATAGTCGTTCTTACGATACCATCGTTCTTCTTCCGTCACGCCGAAACCGAATTCTACCAGAGGACGACGATTCCGACGATGATTTCGAGCGAATCGCGGCGATTCCACCAAGACCGTTCCACGCGTCTCTCATGAACTGTTCTCCATCATATCGACTGTGTTTCATTCTTCAACCGCGTGCCTGGACTGATCGTCCGTCTGTCGAGAGAAACGACTCCCCGCACGCCGAGTCTTTTCCTGACACATATCTCTTCGTATCGTGCTTGGTATGTCGCCATTCTCCTATTTCTCCAATTTTATTTCGCGCCCCTTTCACACCTCGCAAATCGCGCAGCACTGCTCGCTTATCGAACGACGTTAATTGCGCGGCTTATTCGAGTACATTAATCTTCCCACATGATATATGAATATACCTTAATTCCGGGATATCATTTAATAATGATAAATTTGAAATATATTATTCGATAATTGCGAGATGTATTTTACACGATTATCTCATGTAATCTTATTAGCTATAACAACATAAGAAGATTATAAATTTTGTAGAATCAATTTGCCAATTTAATTGAATTTGAATTTAATTTCGTGCATTTTATGGCGCGGAAGCGCATTGTATTGTCGTCGGTCGCTTGCGCGCGCTCGTATTTCGGCGATGCCGCCGTAAATGTTCTTGATTGTAAAGTAATATGAAATATCGCGCGAGATGGCCCGCTTTTGGCGCACTGCATATATTGGTCTAGCCTTTTTAGGTGTACACGGAGCGGCCGTGTACAAACACGACGTGCAGGTACAACGTGGGACACGGGAAATCGTTAATTTCATCGATGTAGTCGTGTAATTGACGCCCGCGATATCGTGCGCCAGCTTGGCAATAATTCGACGATGTAAACGGGGTTACCGTGCCAACAACACCGACGTTTCTCCGCGGGGGGTGGAACTTCGATTTTACATAGAGCGAAGTCGGCGCTACGCCGCTTATAACGCGTCATAATTCACGGAATGTCAACGTAAACGTTGGGCGCACTTGACTCTGTATTCGCCACGTGAGATCATCATGAGACACTGGCGTGTAAGAAAAAACGTTTTACGTTATTTAGACCAGTGTCGCATGCGGGAATTCTTCGGTCATCCTTATTTTCTGAAATTCAGCTAGCAAAAATAATTCAATCAGCAAAACGAATATTTTACTGACAATCAGTGAGCAAGATAAATGTTTCTGTTGAAATTGTCCCAATAATTGAAACATTAATGATATATTTGTATTCAATATTTCGAAAGAGCTTTTGAAATTTTGCTAAAAGACATTTCTTTATGACAATTTGTAATATCATTTAACGACAATTCAATCACTGTCATTATTATTCGATAATTAGGACATGATTTATTTTTCAATTCAATTATTAGTACAATCGGCATTATCTAATATCTCATTAAAATTATAATTGATATTTATTGATTACTAGTTTAAACTACCCGTACGTAGAGGTTATCGTGTTAGGGGGAAAGGGAAAGGGGAGAGGGTTGAAATCAGGGGGAGAAGGTTGAATGTCCAGATTTCACGATAATCTATATTTTCTGCAAAGTCCTAGAAAGTAACTATATAAAATTTGGTCCAGGTTTTTACTGATCTTCTAATAAGCTAGTAGCGATCCTCATATGTTTTGATATTTCTTATATATACGCACTATAATATATAGTTATATCACGTGCATTGAGTTACACCAGGGATGCCGATTCAGTTATTACATTTGCAGCACGCTGTCAGCGTGCTGCAAATATAACTGACAAGGGGAGGACCAGGTGACTCACCCTGGGATTTCGACCCCAATTGTTTTAATTATTCTGGAGATGAAAAAAAAGATACGCGTTTGATAGAATAGGCCTTAATTTTGGAGTGATAAAGGACTCCGCACAAAACCTATGGAAAATGGTTTTCGGTCAAATTGGCTGAAATTTTACTATGTTATAGTTTTCGCCATGCTGATAAAAAGTTATCATTGCATAAAGTCCCAAAAGTCAATATTTCCCAAGATATAAAGGGTCAAAGTAATGAAATATGGTCAGTAGTAAGACGTATGTTATAAGTGATACATTGATATTTATTCGAAATAAATAAAAATCGATTTTTACATATATATATGTAATAAATATTTAGTTCCGCAATATATATGTATATGTATATACAGGGTGGGTCAAAAGTG
>NW_022639482.1:1864117-1864643 GCF_010583005.1 Odontomachus brunneus | reverse complement strand
ACATACGTCTTATTACTGCGGATGACCATATTTCACTACTTTGACCCTTTATATCTTGGGAAACATTAACTTTTGGGACTTGGTGCAACGATAACTTTTTATCAGCATGGCGAAAATTATAACATAGTGAAATTTTAGCCAATTTGACCGAAAACCATTTTCCATAGGTTTTGTGCGGAGTCCTTTGTGAAAATTGGCCATATCCGAAGCGCACCGCGGCGCGCCATATGAGCCTTCCCCGTAACTGTACTTCCAACCAGTGCAGTTGGCTTCGTGAGTTAGGTGCTTGCTTTATAATTCGTAAGATCCAAGTTCGCTCATGGAGGTGAGAAATAATTTTCTTTTTTAATGAGTGTTTTTATTTATTTTTATTTATTTTGATGATATTGATATAGTATAAAAAGATATAGTAAAAAAAAGATATAGTATAAAGATATAGTAAAAAAAAGATATAGTATAAAAAGATTCATTCTTTAATTCATTCACAATTATTATCGGGAGCTTTTACAGATATGATCAAGTACGT
>NW_022639482.1:1864043-1864107 GCF_010583005.1 Odontomachus brunneus | reverse complement strand
TTAAAAAGATCTATTGTATTTACTGATTTTAGCAGATTGATCTTGGGTGGTGTTGCCAAGGTCA
>NW_022639482.1:1857350-1864033 GCF_010583005.1 Odontomachus brunneus | reverse complement strand
TTGATGATATTGATATAGTATAAAAAGATATAGTAAAAAAAAGATATAGTATAAAGATATAGTAAAAAAAAGATATAGTATAAAAAGATTCATTCTTTAATTCATTCACAATTATTATCGGGAGCTTTTACAGATATGATCAAGTACGTTTGGTTTGCATCGAAATTAATTCCTGAAAGAAATGTGTTTCGAAACGTCAACGAAATATGTTTCCCCCCGGACTTACGGAAAAATAAATGTGTATGTGATACTCCTTCATTTATTCATTGTGTAGAAAATTTATATGCTTTAAATGTTTTTATGATGTTTATTATCCAAGTAATTGTTCCGCATCGAAATAATTTAATTTTGTAATAAATCCGCAATACTTAAATAATTGAATTTTGTAATAAAAATATTTATATTCACATTTCAGATGTTTGTTTATTCTTCTTCTTCTACGATTAATTATTTTAAAAACTAGAAATTTAAAATACTGTTAATATTATTTCCAATTAAATTTTAAATTTAAACAATTTGAAAATTTAGATACGTTGCCTTTATATGTTATCTATTACAAATAACTTATATATTATTATTATTACTTATTTATTATTTCAAATATTATTACTTGAATTAAAATTCCCTTAAAATTAAATTTAAATTAAGAATGTGATATTAAATTAAATTTTCTATTTCAAAAATTTGCATACTATATCAATATCATCAAAATATTTAAATAAAAATAAATAAAAACACTCATTAAACAAAAAATTATTGCTCACCTCCGTGAGCGAACTTGGATCTTACGAATTATGAAGCAAGCACCTAATTCACGAAGCCAACTGCACTGGTTGGAAATATAGTTACCGGGAAGGCTCATATGGCGCGCCGCGGTGCGCTTCGGATATGGCCAATTTTCAGAAGTTTATTACTCCGAAACTAAAGCCTATTCTATCAAACGCCGGGACACGTATCTTTTTTTTTTCATCTCCAGAATAATTAAAAAAATTGGGGTCGAAATCCCAGGGTGAGTCACCTGGTCCTCCCCTTGTGAGTCGGCATCCCTGTGTTACACTGTGTTTTATATAGTTACTTTCTAGGACTTTGCAGAAAATATAGGTTATCGTGAAATCTGGATATTCAACCTTTTCCCCCTGATTTCGTCTCTCCCCTTTCCCTTTCCCCCTAACATGATAACCTCTGTACGGGTAGTTTACTAGTAATCAATAAATATCAATTATAATTTTAATGAGATATTAGATAATGCCAATTGTACTAATAATATTGGCATACATTCTAAGTTTGAAGTATTATTTATATGAGAAAAAATATACTTTCTGCGGAAGTGTGCACCTAAGCAATTTAGAAGTGAAAAACCACTACTTACAAGCTCAGCAGAAGAATACACTAATTGTACTTTAGAGAATGCCTCGTGCATAATCGTCGTTCTATCGCTCGAAGGAGCAAACACTTCTCGCATCTCCTAGTAATTAAACGCCAAGTATGTAAAAGCATACATTTGGAAGTCGTTTTATATACTCGAATATATAAAACTTTCCTCTAGAAAATACATATAGAACACGACGCGAAGAAAAATGGTTAATCTTCCCCCATGAGAGTTCCGATATTTTACCGTGAAATTACATGCGGATCGTACACGTATGAGACCCCTCGTTGCACTAGCCACGTTGGAAGTTTCAGCTACGGTAATCCAGAGTTAATGCCGCTCCGTCAGTTGCCGGCTCGTTGTACACAATATCGGGAAAGAACAATTATTTGCACTTCATAATAAGTACATGAGTTACACTGGAGCTGACGTTTCGTTCGTGAAATAATTATGCTCGCTTCCCCGTACAGAGCGCCGATAATTATTGCTGGCTTCCAGTCGAAGGTACGACGTTTGTTAAAAACTTCTCGATCCGCGTGTTCGATTGTGAAAATTCGCGAGAAATGTACACGTACTCGAACGCTGCCGGGCGCGATCGGACGGACGTCAATTTCAGGCGTCTCCGTTTCGACACGAGTCTCGTCATCGTCTTCTTGCATTCAGCGCATCGAAAACCGCGCGTTTCCCCTCGACTACGAGACAGAGAGAAAGAGAGGGAGGGGGGAGAGAGAGAGAGGGGTCGTGGCAGACCGAGTCGTGGGGTTACAACAAATTAATTGAGAGACTGACATTTTAATCAGATGCAGTCATTTGCTTTATCGGAATTTTATCAAGAGAAATCGTATTATCTCTTACATCCCCGATTAAACACGAACGCTCCCGTTTCTCTCTCGGCTATAATCCGCTCAATTCGTTCGCCGAACCGCGAGCGATCGAACTTTCCTTTCAAGAGCTCGCGAGAGCGCGGCGGTAATAAGTAACACGATGAAATTCGCGATTTCACGTACGATCGAGCGCGAGCGCGCTGTCGAAGTGAAAAAAAGCCAGTGCGCCACTCGGCTGGGTCGATTGACACGCGACCAATAATATGCGGCCAACTTAAAAAATTTTCGCGCGATTCGTCTCGCGATCCCTCGGCAAGGCGGGGCTCAGTATAGTCGGCCGTAAAAAGCGTCGGGTTTCGCGGTGCAGCGGTCAGTAGATGTTCGGTCGTTGGGTGCGCGTCGGCCAGGCCGGGCTGGCGCGCCGCTTGGAAAAGTCTCGTCCGACCGCGGGGTGATTAACGCGGTTAATTTGTTGCAATTTGACCCGACTACCGGCACCCCCGATCCAGAACGCTGCCCCGTACACCGCGAGCGCTACTCGCCCTTCCACCCCTTTGCCCCCTGTGCCGTCGGGTCGCGTGTATGCCTTCGGGTTAGTCCGCGTGTTGGTAAATAATTTACGGGATGTAATTGTAATTCCGTCCCGGTCAGAGCAAACGCTTCGCCTCGTCGCTTCGTATGAAGGCACCGCGCGCGATGAATACATTGGCAGATTCTTAGCTTCGTGTCTGTTTCGTTCGTCGCGTGGCCTCCGGTTCGAGAAGCGAGCGTCGGTCGACTGATGATTCGTTCGTGTGTGGACTTTGGAGTGACGGGGACTGATGTTTTGTCACCGATTGAAGAAAGATACGTCGAATTTTTCGCAAAAAGTACGTAGTTAGAGTTGAAGCACCGTCGAAGCTTTATTTTTCTTTTAAGGTTCTTGAGTGCTTGCCGCCGCCATGTTCGATTCGAATAAAAAGAATTTGAATTAAGGAACATTTAGGATCGCTCAAGCATACCTGTGAAATGGCTCGAAAACTATCCTTTTCCCCTGACAGTCAATACATAACCGTAAAATTAACCTCATGAACGAAAATCATGAAGGGAGGTAGTTTAAAGAGGAAGATTGCGTTAACTTTACGGCTATTTATTGACTGTCAGGGGAAAAGGATAGTCTTTGGAGTACTTTGTAGGCATGCTCAAGCGATCTCGAGTGTTCTTTCGCACAAATATATTTTTACTTGAAAATGGCAAGAATTTTGGTCATGCGTTTTTTCACTTCTGACGCCATCAATTAAGAGTTTCGCGGCGAAGAACCCCTCAGGATCCTTAAGAAACGCAGTTAAGTGTCTCGTTGTATGAACTGTCGAAGGATGAAATGAATCGGCAGAATAATGGGAAATTGTACGTACATTGGCTTCTCGCGCGCAATTAGTAAAATTGCATGGTCTTTCAACGCGTTAGGTAGCGTGTTAAGCATCTTCTTAATCAAAAGATATACACGCTGAAAACTTAGACGTGCCACCAGGGAGAAACATTTCTGAGAACCGTACATAAACATACATACGTAAATACATTTACATGAAGCGCAACAGATTCCGCGAGAAAAACAGCGCGGAAACGTTGCAATATGCAAATTCGCCATACGGATCGTCCGTGAGTTATGCAACGGGCATCCGCCCTGAGAAAGGGGGAGAGCGTCGTGGCTGATATTTTTTTGAATCAATTCCGATAACTCCGAAACACGACGGCGAGCGATACTCGACTTTCATGAAGAGGCGACGCTAAAGATCGCGAGCGCCGAAGTTTCGCTCCGTCGCGGCGGAGCGCGCCGGGAAAAAAGTTTCTACCTCTTGAATTTTATACCGCGCTATTTCTTATCCTCTTTTTCCGCCAACGCGTGGCCGTATCTCAGGAAGACGAAGAGCCCGTTTAGAAGTCTGTGCGAGAATATGAAGTAAACCGGTTACGTCGCGCGCTGCTTGGCCCGACATTATCCGCCCACGAGCTTCCCAATTTATCAATCAAAGTTTCATCCTCCGTTTCTGCCTAGATTATGTCTGGCCAATCTGCAACCCGCTACTTTCTCGCGGTCCACCAGATGATTTATTCATATTCTACTGACTGCACTGAGAGAAAAAAATGATGGATCTAAGTAGAATTATAGTTATTTTTGGCTCCAACCGTATTTTTTGATTGTAAAATAGCAGTAGTAATATACATATAAGGTTATTCTCACTAACATTATAGTGACAGAATTTAATAAAAAAATTCCTTCATGTCATTATACAGAGTTACAAACACCATAAATTTTTTTCTCAGTGTACTCTCCAAATTTCTTGAGATGAGATTTCACTCGCAAAGTAGAGTGACCACCGAGTGACCACTCGAATTCAAATGATTTTTCACTCCACGCAGAGTAGATCCACACAGAGTGGATTCTCCACTCCGAATCGTCGGGTGAACATTTTCACTTCAAACTGAAGAGTGAATCTGATGTACTCCGCCGTCACCGGGACACACTAATCGATTGAAACATTCGCTCGGATGGAGTCAGAATTCACTCTAAGCTTGAAACATTCACTCCTGCGATTTCGAGTGACAGTATTTTCTCTATCGCGCCTCAAATACTGCCACTTTTTGCTTGTTTCGAGTGAAACCGCACTTCAAGAAATTTAGAAAGTGCAGATGTAGTCAATGATATAAATAAATCATCTGGCAAGTCGCATTTAATGGCCAGACCTATTTTACAATGTTTTAACATGTGTTTCGCATCGTCGCGCAGACATAACATAGTAGTTGCGCAACGACGTTTCGCGAAAACGATACTGCCGTCAATAGTTACAGAATAAGCACACTGGCCTAAATCGCAGCCGAGCTATATAGACTGAATCAAGAGGATCGATCGAACCACGGTTAGAGCCAAGCAAGAATACGGCGAGAGCGCTCGTTAGGAACGTAAAAGCCGAATCAGGCGCTCTTTTGCCCGCCTCTTCCGACACGATCCTTCATGCAAATTACACGTCTACGTGTCCGTATCGACGCTCGCGCGGTGTGCGCAAAGCGGCTTTAAACGCGGCATTCTTTATCGGCGATCTAAGCGACACGCTGGATCTCTAATTGCGAAACATTAATCCCCGTGTTCCAATTCCTTCCGCTGAAACGGCGACGGCATAAAGACGAGGTAGTGTCCCCGGGGAGACCTCCGGACTCGCCTCCGCTCCGAGGTCCGAGATGGAACGACGTGAGGGTGTATATATATATATATATATATATATATATATATATATATATGTATGTATGTATATAGTATATATATATATATATATATATATATATATATATATATATATATTTTGTCTATATAGAAAGAGAGAGAGGGGAAAGAGAGTTCGTGAAATGGACGAAGAGGGTGGAGAAACGACTCACGTAGGTGAAAGGAGCGCGTAGATATCCGTAATGAGAAGAGGTTCTTCGTCCGCCCGCGCACCTTCGACGCACTCTCTTCCTGTATAAAATTAAGTATCGGTACGTGTCCCGTTCTCACGCGCGTCCCTATCTCCAGACTAAATACTCGGTTGATCGTTATTAATAAGGTCGGCGCGGGATTACGCGCGATTCTGCATAAACTGTCGGCCGGAATATCGATTAGAGCAGGTGCGCCAGTGAATGACCGCTTAAGGATTACTGTTAGATAATTGTATTCTGTTAGAGACATCGGGACAGTTCGTGCGACGATTAAATAATGGCGAGCCGCGCTTCATCCAGAAGTGCAGTCGGGGAAAATATCGTTTCACCGTCCGATGTGATTAGAGCGTTTCTATCCGCGATGATGCATCCGCGTATTATTATCGTCCCCGCGCGTAATTTCCGGCCGGCCACAATCGGAACACGAGGTTGCCAGTAAAATTCGCGGCAGGCACGCTCGGCGCTTCCGGTCCGTACAATAGTACGGATTATCTCAAAATCGAAAGATCTCGCGGAAGACAGGCTATGATCCCTTGGTGTGTAACTTGAAGCCTGGCGCGTGAGCTCGAGCTACGATCAGCACGTAGACAGCCGCTTAATCCATTTAATCCGGCTTACGAGAATACGGCTGGTTATCGTGACTGCCTCCGTGCATTACTTATGCCACTATCGGCTGCTTCAAAATCGGTTACGGGCCGCGCGTTTCCGGTCAAGCGAGAGGGTGCAATGAACGGACTGGGTAGATTTTTGTTTCTTCGGCGATCGCGCGAGATCCTCGTCAGTTACGTAGATCTCGAGAACGAGCGTTGAAGCAAGTCGCGACTGAAGTAGAGTTTTCGACGTGAAATTTAGCTCTCAGTGAAGCGGGGAACTTCAATTTAACGCACACTTCTCCTAAGACTCGTATTTATAGTCGTTACTTGAAACTTATCTCAAGTGAGATACTCGGATTTTTATTCAGAAACATCCAAGTTTTTCAGTTGAATTATGAAGTGTAATGTACATATATATATATATATATATATATATATATATATATA
>NW_022639482.1:1850930-1857340 GCF_010583005.1 Odontomachus brunneus | reverse complement strand
ATATATATATATATATATATATATATATATATATATATACACATATACATATATATATTTCGCGATTCAAGTGAGAAACTCTCATCTAACTCTAAACTTAAGTCTGTGTATCTCACTTGAAACTCGCTTCAGATTTGAATTTACAAGTAGATGTGAATTTTTAGCTGAATCGTGATTATAAATGTAATATCATATATACAATTTAAATCTAATTCTAAATCTATGTCATATAAGACAAGTTTCAAATGACGACTATTAATATGAACTTCAAGATCGTATCAATAATTATTATTTGAAACTCGTCTCAAGTGAGATTTGAGTTCAGAGTTAGATGCGAGCTTTTTCGTTGAATTATGATTAGATATAACGTTACGTATATCGTACAATTAAATTGGGGAGAACTTGTATCTAACTCTGAGTAGAAATCTGAGTATCTCACATGAGACAAATTTTCAGATGACAACTATTAATATGGACTTCAATACTCAAACTTCAAGACTTCCTACAAATTCAGCAATCCTTCTTCAATTTCTCCAGGGGAAAATCGATCCTAAAGTTGACATGTAATCGAGAACTAAACAGAGCCGACGATCAAGTGAACATCTCCCATATACAAGGCGTCTGACGCAAAGTGTTCCATACCTCGTGTAAATTAATTGCACAAGTGTATTATCGTGCGCGAACATTCGCCAATCTTCTTTAATTAACAAGTAAAAAATTTGAGTGACTATTTGCAAGACAGTAGAGGACCTTTTTGTTCAGTTTGACCTAATCTACAAGTACATGACGTACGGGACACTTTGTGTCAGACATCTTGTATACTGGCTTTTAACATTGACTTTATATGTCTGCGCATTTTCAACCGCGTCATCCATCACACGGGTCACACGGGACATTCGGAGGATCGTCCGCCCTCTCTACCACGTCGGAGGAGTGATCTTGGACTTAGGATGTAATTTCTCAAGCAACCGCGTGTCGAATTTATCCCGCGGAGACCTCCGTGCGAGCGGGACGGTAATCGCCGGTAAACGCACCTTCCGCCAAATTCACGGGGGAATCGCTGGCTGACCACCAAAAAGCACGACACCCGCGCGCATTCGATCGTCCGGGGACCACCTCGTGAACCCGTGGATCCACAGGTTCGGGTGTCGTGAAGCTTAGAGCTCGCAAGCCCGTAAGATAGGTATTAGCATGCATAGGTTGCCTCGGCGCATTTAGCTGACCCGCTCTCTCCCCCTTCCTCCTCTTTCTCGTGCTGCTCGTGATGCTCACCCTCTTGGCTCTCCCCGAGAGGAATAGAACCGAGTGGTGGCGCCGGGAGATACCGAGGGGAACCGCTCTCTCGTCGCGTCGGTATACGAGCTGGGACGGCGACCGACGCCTCCGCCATTGGTCACGCACCTTTCTTCACTTTTTACTTTCGTCCCCTCGTCCGACTCGTCCCCGGCCTGGGTTATTCGCGCTGTTATAGCGTAAATTTCACGCTCGTTTGAGCATGGTCGATCGTCGTCTGCGTGTGAACGCAGCGCGCTCACGTAGAAATTGTGTTCTTCTTAAGCACGGCGTTCTCTCCGTACGAGAGAACTGCCCGCCTACAAACGGTTTTATCCACTTGTGCTTTCTTACCAAGAAGATAATAGACGGATATCTGGTTATAACAATTATGTAATTGAATTATCGTGAGCGCTTTTATTTTTTGACTTTGGTTTAATTTTGCTGCAACTAATTGAATATATTTGACACGAGCGCGTAAATCCTCTTGTTATTTGTTACGTCGGAAATAGAACCCGGCGAGAAATGATAGCGATCTCGGTTTTCGATTAGTAGTAATTCTGCGCGGGGACGTTTCACAGTAACGAGCAATACGAGCAATGTAATAGCGGTATGTGCAGCTCGTGCTTTGATAATAATTAAAGATCTTAACGCTGTTAACGTTGCGCGATTTATGTAAAAATTGCTCTTTTTGTCTCGACCGCGACGTTTTCTCCGCCTAGACGAGCCGTCTGCCTACGAACAGTTTTATCTACTCGCATTTTCTGTCTACGAAAATATAACGCGGCTGCCTGAATACAAAGATTATTCACTAAATTATCATTTTCATAGATATAACTATACGCGTTTTATAAATAAACTTTATTGTACAACTGCATTCAAATATATTTTACTTTGAAGTAGGTATACGTTTGTATTTATTGCGTCGAAAATGGAACCCGGCGGAATGATAGTGCGATCTCAGTTTTCGATTAGTAGTAACTCTTCTCGGAGACATTTCGAAAGCGAGCGCAATGCAATAGAGGTGTATTGAGTTCTTGTTTGGGTGATAATTGAGAATCTTCATCTTCGGAATGCTTAATTACAAGTCAGCTTTTAAGGCTATTGAGCGGAGTCTAAATGACCAAGTGGCGAGGTGCTCGGGCGAAGTAATGGATGCATATGAGGGTCCGGCCAGCCACTAGAATTATAATGAGCTATGCGGAATAGTTTTCCGCATACTTAGACACGCGTTCCTATACATTCGTGCTTAACTTGCGGACACGTTTTAGCACTCATATTGGTCAACGTGCTTCGAGCATCTACTTCAAATGAAGCGTCGTATGAGAACACTTTGTGAACGTCATCTGACAAATACCATTAAATAATTATCAAATCGATAAATCGGTAGAAATCGGTAAATAAAGAAATGTAGATGTTTTGTTAAGAATACGTCCAAAGACTTTGTATATCTTCTTAACGGTATAAGTGATTGTCGAACAATTGAGTTAACTTAACAGACACTACTAATTGAACAAATTGACGAAATTGCGGGCTTTTGTTGGTATCGTGCTTTGGGCATCTACGTCGTATGAGAATATTTGAGAAATGTCGTTAAATAATTACCCAAAATAGAGATCGGTAAATAAAGAAATATAGATAGTTTGTTCAGAATATGTCTTAAGACATTTTCTTCAAGGTATAAGTGATTGTCGAGCAACTGAGCGGATCGACGGATCCTCTCTCTCTCTCTCATCGTGAGCGCAAAGGGGAATAATTTGGATAATTATGAGGATCCCTCTTAAGTTGTTAGAGATCATTCATCGGGATTTTCACGCGATCGTGCGAAAACGACAGGCCCTACTTTAACTTATTCTCCATCTCTTTCTCTATTGTAACTTCGTTGCTTCGTTGGCGCTTTTTCTCATTCCCCACTATGAGAACGGAACTTTGCAGAGAACGGAACATATCTTCTCATCTCTCTTTAATCATTAGTTCGCACGAGTAATAGCGCTGCTCGTTATTATTTTCGTGAATATCCGGCTGCCTCGGACTCATGAATCGTCTTCTCGTCGTCACGATCCGGATTAAGGCACGTGCTTAAAGTCCACGAGGAAAGTCAAGAGACCAGGCTGGGAGATGAAAGGAAGTAAAGGGAATCTCTGCATTTTTAATTACGCCACAGCGCCTTTCCGCGACTTTCGTAATCACGTGATGAAACTGGAAAAAAAAACGGTATACATACTTCACACCGCACGATGTTTGCCGTTTTCAACGTGCCTTTATGCGAAAATAATTTCGCCAAATAGCTCGGCTCGCAATTTTTACAGAGACGGCGGTTCACCGAGTGACCAAGTTTTACGATCTATCCTTAAAGCTGTCTTTATTCTTTGCGTATTTACTCGATCGATATACTGGCGAAAAGTCTATCGACGATTTGCCGTCATGGCGATTTTTATTATCACTGTTACTTTTCAACGAGACATTCTCGCGGGAAAACTTCCCACGGTAAATTCCGGCACCGCGTGAAAACCCGATCGCGCGTCCCACGTGCCTCCGATTTTATCGCTAACGCGTTCGCTTAATCGGCCGTATCGTCACGGGTAATCGAATCTTCTCGGCAACTCCTCGGCGACGCGCGCGAGCGTGCATCTCGCTGCATCTCGTGCGCGCGCGGTCGGGGTCTCTCCCCGAGATGTAATTCACGCGCATCGATCGCGAGCATTCGAATGCCGGAAAGACGTAGCACCGTGGCGTTCCAGGAGATGTGCGCGGGTAACATGTGCGAGATTATCCGAAACTGTTCTCGGCGGTGCCGTCTTAACCCAATTTCTCCCCGTGTCTGTTCGGACCGGTTATGCACCACCTAGCGGGGTGTTGCATGGCGCGCGTCATCCACCTACTAGATCAGACTAGACGGAACGGGCCGACGCGGGGAGTCTGCAGCGCGGATATCGTAGCTGCAGGTACGAGGTAACCGCTGCGGCTCGGCGTTGCGGCTTTAGGCGAAGTCTGCTACGAGCACCTTCGCGAGACTTCTCTTCAGCTAGCCGCTCGATAACCGACAGGCTTGGAACGCTTCGAGGTGAACTGGAATCTTCGTGCAACAGCGAAAGATATACACGATATGTTCGCGTTGTCGTCTCGAGTTTGACGACCGGCGATAATGACGTGGTTACGCTGATAAAAATAGGTAGAAATATCTTTCTGCACTCGAAAGAATCCGTCGACAATTGTCGAAGACTGTCACGAAGACAAACGCTTTGTCTCTCAACGATGTTGCAGCGTTTCGATATTCCGACTCCTCGTTGGAGACGAATCCCTTGTATTTAATAATCAAAAGTCTCGTCTCTTTAGTGCTACTGTTATTGTCCGCCCTGCCATTTCGCGTTTTGAATTTCGTATTAGCTTCGCCACGGCGCATCGTAAGCTCGTGAAATTTCCCTCTCTTTCTCTCTCTTACCCGTCGCTGATCTTGTAAAGGAAACGATATTACGCCGTTAACGATATCGTCGCCCGATTGCGCGGCGCGAAATACACCAGCGCGCAATCTAGTTAATAGATTTGAAACTCGAAAGATTTCAGGGCGCGCGGGATGGTTGCCGCGGGCATGAAGTTTCGCAGTTGTTACGGTTAAGCGTGATATAAGGAACGAGACGTTATTAGGCAGTTATGGCTCCCCATAGATGCATACCGGCGTGTTTGCGCGACCCGAGACGTGCGCAATGCGCTCTCGCGGCGTAGCATTGCTGTGTGTGTGTGTGTTGTCGACGACGACGTCGTCGTCGTCGCGGTGGACGCGAAACTAGGCGAGTATGCTAATAACGACTCGGATCCGAATGTGCCCACTATACTACACAGAATCTCACTCGCATTACGAACTTCAACCCCGAATAATATCGCAGTTAGTCTTTTTTCATCTGAAACAGACGGCGCGCATTATTGGAGAACTGTCTGCTCCCTTATTTCAATACCTCGAACGGCTAATTAAAAGCCAATACCGTTCTGTTGTTGAATAACGTGCGCACAGTGGCGCGATAGTGTGGAGGATTCGGCGTGTGGATAACATCTGAAAACTCATCCCCGATCCCCAAACAGATGAACGGATGGATTTTGCGGGAGACTCGCGCGCGGGCGCAATTTTTCCCCAACGATAATCCCCCGACGTATTATCTGTTTTTCCCGTTCGATTAAAAATGCGTATATCGCGCGATGTTTACCGCGACTCGGAAACCGACCCGTACGGACCTATCATGGCTAAATAATTCAGGTGAGAACGAAACTTTTCCGCACCGAATCGGATTTCTCCTCCCCAGAGAGCTCGCTTTTCGGACTCGCCGCGTTATCGGACGCCCGCGGCGTATTCTTTCTTCAAGCTTTCCCGGGCGCGAGCAAAACTTCGTCAAATAATTTACCGCCGACACTTTCGATCGTGCCGGCAGGACGGGCTATCGATCCGCGGTCTGACGCGCGATGTTCAATTCGACACGAGACGTTTAATGACAGATCACAATTATAGTCCCTGCCGTTTCGTATGTTCGAACGATGATTCGCACTTTCTGTAACCTTAATGGCCACTTTAGAGTGACACAAGCGACAAAAGCGGCGAGCGCAAAAAGCGTCGTACCTGTCAGTAAATAGCGGGTCATAATGCTCTATACATATTGGATGCAAATGGCGCTTTATTACCGCGGAAAGTTTTCAGGCTGATCACCGCCAGTCCACGTATCGAATGACGCGTTGTTAATCTCGCGCAATGGCGGATTGACAAGATGACAAATGCGCATGTTCGATCAACGAGACTATATGTCGCGTCATGGAAATTTAACTTCCTCTCGATTAATGTTTCTCATCCGGCGAATTTTAAGATGCCACTCGTTACCATTGCGAGTCGCATTACTTCGTCCGTATCGTTTTAAAACGCTAGTAAAAAGAATCAGCAATGTTTGTTGGTTATTGTTTCTGATATTGTTTCATAGATTTATAAACGTGGACTGCGTATTCTCATGAGACGGCTAAGGACAAGAGTAAAGACAGATATACGCCGAATAAAGTGTTTCCTTTATCACACAGTATTGCAGGAGGGGGCGATTAAGGGGAGAGACAGAGAGAGAGAGAGAGAGAGAGAGAGAGAGAGAGAGAGAGAGAGAGAGAGAGAG
>NW_022639482.1:1820846-1850471 GCF_010583005.1 Odontomachus brunneus | reverse complement strand
AGAGAGAGAGAGAGAGAGAGAGAGAGAGAGAGAGAGAGAGAGAGAGAGAGAGAGACATAGAATAAACACTTAAATATTGACATCCTCTTAAACATTGATACTCCAGAAGAAAACCGAGTTTTTCGTATAATGCAGTTAAACTTGTTTCCTACACTCTATGACTCAAAACAGAACTTGATAACTAAAACTACGAACAACCATCGTTGATCATAAGAAAAATCAGATTTAGCTAGAGAGTGTCAATAACTAAAAGGAATTAATAATTGGGTATCAATAATTGAGTGTTCCACCATAGTAAAAGACGAGAATGATTGCTCCTCCTCCTCGCTAATTAGACAATTAAACAAGCCCCTTATTATTCCACTGTGCTCTCTTATTAATGCTGACTTCAGCCCTCCAATCGGAATGCGCAGTCTACCTCGACAAATCTATGGTTTCTGGCAGTAAATATCCGCGGGCATCGCACCGGGTACCGTTGATTTGATTCTGTAAAATGCAGCCGCGTATCGCAAGATGAAATATTGAGTTTTGTTGTGCGCGCGCGGGCATATTTGCGCGGGCTTAATTATTATTCAGGTGCTTTCGGCGCTTAACACGGCGAGCTCCGTGTGTTTACTGCGCTTAGCAAGCTGCACACAAACACAGCGACAGTTTCATATTAATAAAACACGACGGCAACGACGACGACGACGACGACGACGACGACAGCAACCAGTCAGCGCACGGATCTCTTTGATTCGCAATTTTACGTGATTACATTAAATCGCGAACGGTGGAGATTCGCGAAAGAGCGACGCAGATTATTTTCGTCGACTGTTCGAAAAGAGAGAGGGAGTGAGACAGAGGGAGGGAGCGACACAGAGACGTCCGCGGAATTTTTGCAGCCGACTCGAATAAACGAGAGAAGTCGAGCTTTGTCGTAATTAAGGTAATTACGAGGCTTTCGTCCGCGGACGGTGGGCGAGTCGGAGCAGCTTAAGCTCCCTTCGTATGTACCTTACGTACGACCTTACACCGTCGCAATTACGCCGACGAATCGCGTAAGCCATGACTGTTAAAATGTCCAGGATTGTTCAATGTGAGCGTATGGACTGTTTCCTGTTCACGACGAAAACTCCAAATGGCTAAGAGAAATAGTTCTCGTCACATTCATTTTGCAGCGGGATAAGGGACCGTGACATTCAACGATTTATGATTTAACGACAAAGCGACGATCACGCGCACGATATTTAGGGCAATGTTGACGATCTCAAAATAGAAGGTATCGATATATTTTGAATGAACGTTCATAACAACTTTGCTCGAAAATCGCCATCAATTTTTTCGACAGTCATTCATTCTCCATAATAGCGACATAGCGACATTTCATAGCGAAAAAATTCTCATTTGCGAGTAACAAAATTACGTTTAGAACCACTTGAGATTATTAGGTTATCCGTTTTCTCTCTTCTTTTTTATTTGCCTCATGAAATGTTACCACTGCTTATTGACACGACAAGAATTGGTATCAGCTTTACACAGCACCGAATACGTGTTCTTAGACGGAAACTTGAGGAACACGTGGCCGTTAATCGCCGGCGATTTTTCAGCGATTCGCGTATAATTCGCGCGTAAACGACGTTATTTACCGAGTGGTCGCCCGACAAAAGGAAAACCAAAGAAAATATATTCGACGAGACGATGTAAGCGGTGGAGCTAATGAAAAATTTTCTCTCGCGCGCGTGATCCCCGCTTTAATTAATTCCATTTAACGATCGAACGCGAGTCGAGTTACTTATCGACTTTACTACGCCAACTGCCACGGCAATGATATCGCGTTGGGTTACTGTAGAAAGGGAGAACGTTAAGTTTCCCGTTTACTTTTACCCCCTCCCCTTTCCCCGGTGCGTGCAGAACACGCGCGCACACGTACTCGCCCATGTTTAATTGTCAAACTTTATTTTTGCGCGCGCGAATCCAAAAATTAATTATGGCACTTGGCGGCTTGCTGCTTCTGCTCGGGTCATTTACGCGTTGCGTAAACCTCGGCGTTCAGTCGCGCGTAGAATAAATCGTTATTTCTATCGTCGGCGTACCAATAACGCCTTGCAACTACTTACCGGTCGGGGGCCAGTAGCAGCAACAGCAATAGCAGCAGCAACAGCATCCCGCGCGTCCGCGCTACGCGGGTAATTGCTAAAGTTTATCTCGACGTAGACAGCAAAAATTAATTACAGCGAGATAACTCGACGTTTACGCCTCGCTCGGCATTGCCTCTCACCTACTTTGCAGTTTCTTCTTGTACACGCATTATAATCTTCGGGCTCCGTTAAAACCACCCTCCGTGCTGCCCCTCCCTCCACCGCCGCGTCGTCGTTAAACTCTCGGCGCGCGCGAGCGCGTTTTAAGGATAATTCTCCTCAACGGCGGTGACGTTAAATCACGCGCCTCGAATAATACGTTCGGGTGGAGTAGTAAATTCCGCGGAATAAGGTTGCAGACGGCTTAAATATGTATACCGCGTCGTTATTTATTTCTGCCCTTTCCCTCTCGAGATGGAAAAGGGCGTGATCTATTATTTAGGGAAAATATAAGTTTGAAATCAGCGAGAATCGGCAAGTAGTTCACTCCTTACATCAATTAAATTTTCAGGGGGGTAGGAGGGAGAGGAGATTCTCCGGCAGACGCTGCGTGAATTCTATTTCATGGCGCGTAACTTAATTAGCGGGAAAAGATTGCACCTAAAAATGTCTTGCGCGCCAAACATCGGCCAAATTTAGAAGCGACGTTATTACGTTTTCCGGCCGTTATTACCGCAAATCGTGCTTTAGTCGTGATTTAATTCGTCCTTTCCATTTCGCGGTTACCTTTCAACTTTAATCCGCATTATCACGAAACCGTCCTCCATCCGTAAAAAGGTTAATTACGTTCTGTACTTCACTCTTAACTTAACTCGCGTTTGTTATCGATTCCCGGCTCCGTCACGTTCTCTCTTTCTTTCTTCCTCTTCTTCTCGGTGAAAAAGCGCTCTAACGCGGCAAAAATTTCATTTGCTCGGCGGAGTAACCCGCAGCAGTTATCTCGTCGTGGGCCAATTAAATTAAATATGGCTTAGTCGTATCTTCCTCTCGCGTTTGTTTTTTTTCTCCCCCTCATTCCCCACCCTCGGCCCTACGTCGTTGTGCACGCGCGACCGTGAAACTCCCGGACGCGCGCGTTTACACGCGGCCACGGCGATCCCGTGTTCCGTTTTACCGTCGTTCTCGCGGGGTGTCGCTGGAAAGTATCCTTCAGTAATCACATTTAGAAACGGGGGTTGCGAGAGCGCGGTCGCGAGCAGCAACACGACGAGTCGTCTCGCAGCCACTTAACCCGCTCGTTTAACCTTACGCATCGCGTTCACCCGTAATCGCCTGGCTTCATATCTGCCGCGCGCTCGCGCGAATAGTAGGAATAGAATTAATTACGTCGAAATAATCTGGTGCCGTTCTCTCTCTCTCTCCCCCCCTCTCTCTCTCTCTTCTCTCTTTCCGTTTCTCGCGTTTCGCCGTTTTCTTTGTGCCTGTGTACTTTCAAAACTACTCTCGCCTGTCCCCTTATTTAGCTTCCCGAGACAAAATTTAGATTATACATTATAAACTTGCTAATATTGTCGAACTTGTAGGCCAGTGAAGAATCTCAAGATAGGTTATTTATGTATAGATTATTGTGTATCTTTTGATGCTACAAATCATAAGTTCTTGTTAACTCGTGTATTAGCGATTTTATGTAAACAAAGCTACTGTTTCAAACAGTATATTGCAATGTTGCAGTTAATAATGTATGTAAAGAACGATAATAAATATATGATTGAAAAAAGCATGTATATAACATTTCGTCTCGCAAATAACTATATATATGATACATATTAGCTAACTATTGTTCCATGTATATGTGCTATATATGTATATGTAAATTACAGTTTTTTCCATGTGGAAGCTTAAAGCAGAATTTTTGCTGAGAGCGTTTATTCGAAATTTTGATTCTATATTGATCTTGCAAATTTCGTCGAATTTGAAAGATCAGTGGAGAATCTTGAAATATTAGAGGCTTGCAAAAGCTTGTCGATGGTCTCATTGATTCAAAAGATGAGTCATTTGACAGGCATGGAATCGGAATTATCTAAAAGGTAACAGAAGATAATAGCAGATGATTGTATTGGAACGCATGCCGTTTTGTATTATTATATTAATTGTATTAATATTGTTATCACTATTAATAAGAGTAATATAACTAAAAATCCGACGAGCATCTATAAGCCTCTAATATAACGCTATATAAGCTATTGACTCACCTTGATGCTGCAAATGGTTGCAGTTTTCTCCATGTTGCAGAAGATACTTGAAGAAGTATTCGTCCAATTATTTAACGTCCAATTATTTCAATATATTCTAACACCTGTAAAGAGAGAGAGAACCGTAAAAGAGAATCCATAAAAAAAGAGAAAGAGAGAGAAAGAGAGAAAATTTTATAATAAAAAGTTACTATAGAATTTTATAGTCGAGAATTAGATTGACATTCTGCAATAATTGATTATTCTTTCATTTCATACAAGCTATTTATATTTTAGGGGTTGGAATGTATGCTATTAAAAATATTTGCTATGTTCTCAACAAAATTTTCTATGCTCTTTAGTTAAAATATACTTTACTGACAGTCTATCCTTGCACTACTAGAAATATAGCAAAATTGAAAAGAAGTTAGATGTGAAAAATTAAAAATGTGATATTTTCTTCCTGTTTAGAATTTAATCTTTAGAAACTACGTACCGCCCGGAATAGTCGCGATTTGACGGTGAAAATTTAGTTGCTTTTCAAACTTGAACGAGAATTACAAGCGACCTTACTACTTACCTTACTATCTACCTTAAGCGATTACTGAACTCCTTCGATGCACCTTCCTCCGCAGGAAAAGGTCGGAAAAATTGCGCGCATGGGCGTATTCACCAATTGCTATTCACGATAGTTGCACTGCTCGGCCGAAAAATTTCAGAAAACGCACTCATGTGCAGAACCCCTTAAGAATTCTCAACTACCGAACGATTCAAATAATTATTAAGTAACAAAATCGGTTTCTTCCCTGCTGCTCTCCTTCGAATATTTCTCTCCACTTGGATGTATCTGTTATTCTCCCACATAGCTTAAAAATGCGACAGAGTAGCTTGTCTTTCCCTCCTCCCAATCTATCTAATCCTTGTTAAAAGATCCCACCCTACGTTCAATATGTGCGAGAGTGCGTCAAATGCTCGAGCAAGAACTTTCCAACGAAAAAGTAAGAGAAGTATAAGCAGAAGAAGTTACAGAATTATGGCAGTAACGCGGATTCCACCCATACGTGAGACTCCCGGAGTTTTCAAAAAGATATCTTTTCACGGACTGAAAACTTCCACAAAATTATTATCACTTGATAAATTGCTCGACACTCCATTGTTAGAAAAATCATATGATAATTGACAATAAGCGAAGCATGGTGGTATTATATGTTAATATATCAATTGGCAAATATTATATATATTTGCGATTGGCAATTGACGAAATATATTCGAACGAAATGTATAGATAAGCGGATATTAAATTATTTAATAAAGATTAATATATGGGTAAAAGAACAAGTTTTAATCTCATTTTTTCCTAATTTTTCTTTTTTTTTCTAGTGGAAGTTTCGATGAGATGTGTAGCTTTTACAAGAGCTGATATAAAGCTCTTGTAAAGACAAAAATGAGTTATACGTCTAATAATGCTCCAATAGAGACTTGAAGTAGAATTCAGCACAATAATAACATACTTATGATAAACACATATGAAAAGAGTTGTTGACAGATATAATAAACAAGATAGGAACCGCAATTCAACAAGCTTTATTAGACTGAAAAATCAGCACATTTGTGAGACATTAAATGCTAAGGCCGATATTCATAGCTGATATAATTTATAATCTTTGAGAATCTAATGAATTATAGTTTTGCATTTATGCGCCGTTAAACAGCTGTTTGAATCAATGTTTCTTATACTGAAATATTGTAATAAATGCAGGTACAAGTTGATGAATAATCGGAAGTTTTGGAATTTATAATTATTTCGTTGTTAATGACAATGGACTGCAAACGTCGGCCCAGGTTTCGATTAGGTCTGTTTATCACGATAAGTTCGTTAAAAAAAGCCCCGTTAAAAACAAAAACTTTCAGTAGAATAAATAATTTGGAATACCTTGAAAACATATGATGCATCGTTGTGCGGATTCCTGCGTCCTGGTTTCGTGATCCAGCATCCTGGTTGCTTTATCGTGACACTGACACTGGCACATACACTGACACTTACGTACAATTCACTTGAAGATATATATTAAATAACGTGATGCCGACAGCAGACTAATTATGCACCTCAAAAAGGTCGACGAAATAGTTTAATCCTTTGAGAGAAACAATAGATCACGCACCGACACACGTGGTGTGCGTCTCGCTCGACGACTCGGAACTGAATGAAACGATCTGGAAAAGTCTGTGAGACACGAAGGTAAATTTAACCGTCTTGAAGGACGCGAATATTTTGACTGTGTGATAGCCCGGGACTTATTAATGAGCGGCGACCGTTGGTGATGAGAGAGGTCGAGGTAACATTTCTTGCCGATTGTTTTTGTACTCTCGCGCGTTGCACACTTTTTTTCTGTAACCGAGCATTACATTACGCTTCAAGCAAAGTATTATGAGTGCTTAAGAATAATGTGGAGAAACAAGAAGTATCTAAAGAAAGCAGCGCGATAAAAATAGACAAAACGAAAGAAAAACTTCTATTTGACTAACACCATTATGTTAATGTACCGAGTAATACAAGGAGCATTAAAAGACAACATTAGCACTTTTGAGAGACAGCAGATTTTAAACTTTGACTCGAGAATTACTACTGCCTTTTCTCTCTTCGTCGTACTTCTTCGACCCTCATTCAGTTAATTTTGTAATCACGTTTTGCGTAATTAACGTTTAACCCTTAAACGACAAGGTGGGGTCAACGATAGACCCACATTCGGCACATATTCTTCAATACAATCCGTTAAAATTTTGTGGTGTTTGCGTCAAAGTCAAATACTACACTGAGAAAATTATTTCTACACAGTAAAAATTATGTTCTTGCTAAATTGCTGTTTATTTACCCTAACGTTAATTTTAATATACAGTAAAAAGAAATAAATAATGTTAGAGTCAGGTATTCCTCCCCACCTTATTATTTACGTCCCATACTTTCACTTTATCATAAAAAATGCAGGCATCTTCTTTCCCCTCTTTACCGCTTACACGCGCGGACTGCTTCGTGTGTTTTTTCTTTTTCGCACTGAGAGAAATAGCTCGGTGAATGACACTATACTCGTCTTATGAAAATAATATGGTGAATTTATATGCGATATCTGGTTCACATATCCAATATTTTTATTACGATGCCTCGACGCATCTGGTAGTCAATATCGGGACATTTAGTTGTAGACATCTCGACAGTTTGGTAATACTCTCTAGATGTGTGATACTATTGACGCGATAGTTAATTTTTATTCGTTGCGACGTTTCCTTTTTCATCTATACTAATTTGTAAAGACGTCAGTGCTATAAAAGAGTAAATGCTGAAACCGTCAAATATTTGGAAGAACAAAATTTCTTAAAATATGTCGACGAATTTAGAAGTAAATATATAAAGATTATATACAGTAAGTATATGAAAATTATATAATATGGTTAGATTTTAGGTTAGGTAAGAAGTCTAATACTACTCTACAACTGTATTCATGACATTCACCAAATGAATTGTATGCTGTACCAGACGGTTTGGTAAACGTATTTAAGCATTACTGTAATGCTACACTGAAAAAAAAGATTACGACGATTTGGTAATAATTGTCCAGCCTGTGTTGTAGATACTAAAACTTAGTACCTATAACGCAGGCTGGATAATTATTACCAAATTGTCGTAATCTTTTTTTTTCAGTATACTTAGACAATGCGTTCACCAGATAGTTTGGTATCATTGACTAAATATCTTGTTATTACGATTATTCACCATTTGGTAAACCTAAGTAGAATTCTGGTTAGTATCATCAGACATTTCCCTCAGTGCGTACACGGAAAAAAAAATTTGGTTGAATGAACCAAATATCTGGTCGAATAACGATCCAGAAATTCCGATTGAAGTAACCCAAATTCTATTTAAGTTAACAAGATTTTTGGTTCACCTAAATTTCAGAATTCGGGTTACTTCAATCGAAATTTCTAGATCGTTTATATTCGACCAGATATTTGGTTAATTCAACCAAACCTTTTTTTCCGTGTATTTTCTATTTTTATACTTTTTATTAGAATTGATCTCTACCAAATAAGAATGGAATATTCCTATTTGAACGCTTTGTTCTCTCGTTTCTCTTGTGCTCCGGCCTTTAGACCTTACAGAGGCCTTCAACATCGGGGCCTTTACCCGCGACACGGGGCTGCGAAGAGCTTTTAGTTATGTCACTGGCCGCCGCAACGCTCGTTTGGCCTCTCGTCCTCTGCGGCCGCCGGTTCTCTGGCCCTTTCAGCGTTGTCATCGCTGACCCTTTTTTGCGCTTTTTCGTCTCTCGTCGCCGCAGCCATTGTCACCGTCACCTCTGTCCGTCCGTTATCTCCGGGCAAATAAACGCGCGGGTTTTGCGCGTGTCGGAGGCGCGGCGCGGAGGGTGGCGCACGCGTGGCCGGGATCACGCCTAATTACGCACCTCATCGAGGCGTCCTCTTTTTCGAGGGAGATAACGGACGCGTCACTGCCGTTCAAATTGTTATTTTTAACGCACCCGACATTTTGTGTATCGCCGCGGGCAGATCCGGGGAGCGAAATGTCGACGGAAATAATGACCCGGGGGAACTTTTCCTTCGCCTCGTGTGTGTATATATATATATATATATATATATATATATATATATATACAAGAGAGAGAAAGAGGTATTTGACGTAAAAAGTTGTCTCGTTTGTCTTCTCGTGGGATTCGTACTCGAGTTTATTACGAGTCATTGAAAAAATGGGAGAGTAGTGGCGCGGAGGAGGCTTATTTCAATTACACTGACATTACCGTAGCAAAGACTGTCTAATTGCACATTGGATTGCAAACTGATCTTTGTTACTGCGATACGTTCATTCGATGTGCCAAAAGGATCATTGTACGATCATTGTCGATTACGGCCGCAGAATGCAGTGTACATTTTGTGATTACGTTCCAAAAAATTCACGCAGTCGGTTGAGTTTATACATTGGTGGGACGAAAAAAGAAAATATAATGGCTCGTAACGGAGAAACTTTTTAAACAAACTGTTTAAAGCAAATAGGTATTACGCAGATCTCTCTCCTACGAGAGAATTATTTTATTCGCTCATCCACTAGTAATACATGTGAAGGTACACTAATTAAAACAACGATCTTATCTGCTTCAACGGCCCGAATATCTCTCATTTGTGTAATCACGGCAAGGAGGGAGAAGAGGCAATAACTAATAATTCACTGCACCGCGAGTTATTTTGAGAGACTCCGTCTTGCATTTTCGGCCGATTATTTTCGTTGAAGAAGAGCAACCAAAACTCGTCAACAAGTCGACTAAAAAATGCATACACATCGGGGACAGCGCGGTATTAATCTTTGAAAATCGGTAAAATCGTAACGATACCGAGGCATTGTAAATTTAACGAAATTTCTGTATCTCTCCGCTCCTGTTTCTCCAACCTCATATTTGCCAAGCTCCGTTAAATATTGATCTTAAATCAGGTATTTGCATTTTGTCGCATTTGTTATAACGAACTGTAAAACATTCAGAGTATTCGCATATGTAAAATTCGCCGAGGCATTAATTCGGAGGTAATGACGGTCAATACGTGAACACAAGCACGCTTATTGGCCGCGCGGGAGTATGCACGTGGACGCATTCGGCAGCCGCGCGAGATGCAAAGTGCCTCTCCGTTTGCGAGCATCGCGAGCACCGCAAATTTTCTTACGCGATCGACCGTTCGCGACGACGGCAGTTTTCCCGGTTTCGGGCGAGTTTCGACGTCGCTTTGCGCTTATTAACTATTCGTTAGTAACGCGGTTCGTTCGTACCCTCATTAGCGAGCGCGCGGCATACAAGCGTGCGGTAGCGAATTACCGAGTGCTCGCAGCTGTAATGCAAATTGCATGAAAACTGCAACTGCCAGAGCCGGGCCGCGGTGCACTTTGTCTCGCCGATGAAACGGCGATGCGCGGCTGCTGGCGGGACGCGGATGGTGCAACGATCGCGCACTAGCGACGCGCGCTAGCGAGGCCGCTAACGACGAAAATTTACGCACAAGATAATCCCCTTTGACGATATATCTTCTGGACAAGCGCGACGGTTAACGTTCCAGCGGCAACTTTCGTTCGGAGCGCCGAACACGAAATACGAGTACGCACAAGCCGCCGAGATATTTGAATTTAGAAGAATGATTCATATGTCCGTGGAAATGTGCTTTTCACGACGCCAGGAGTAAGTCGACGGAGCTGAGAGGGACAGGGAGGGAGAGCGAGAAAACGAGAGAGAGTAGACAGAGAGAAAGAGAGAGAGAGAGAGAGAGAGAAAATTTCGATTTTTCCGTCGCGAGTCGTAATCCGCGTGCACGAGCAAAACTGTGCGAATTTATTAATTATTGAAGCGTTTCTAGGAAAGTACACGCCGCGTTACGTTATCGTTACGTCTCGACTATATATGTTACACGTTTATAAATATATTATAGAACTATATGTAGAAATGAGATGCGATACAAACAGGATAGCCTGTACATGAACACGCGAGTAGCATATTTTAATGGTCGTTGCATTTCAAATCGTATTTCAATAGAGTGTACCTTTGATTGTACAGAGGCGCAAATAAAGCGTCGTATTTTGCAAGCGGGCGATGCTTTATTTGCCAGATTCCAGTTAACCGTTTCAGCTTTCCCACGAGGATTGTCAGACGACGAAGGCGGACAGGAGGGGGCGGGGAAGGGTGGCAAGGGGGCGAAAAACAAAAGAGATACGAGAAGTGAATCCGGACTATCTGGGCGCGGCACGCGCAAATGGAAATACATATGAAATTAACGTTCACGGGTGGTAACCCAATCGCCGCCATCTCGCCGTTACTTCTTCGCCGCTGCTTTGACACTGACAGTCCATATAAAATTCAGTCGTTCCACTTTCGCGGCCGCAAATTCGATAACAGCAACCGCTACGTCAATACTGATCCCGATACACGTCGCCCGATCGCAGCCTCTATACGCTAAAAGCGCGGATGTTAACCCGTTTGCCGATAAAATTGTCGCAAATTCGTTTGCCGACGTAACCGATTTATTTATCTTTTTTTTCCTTTTTTTATGAAATTAATATGTTCTCCATTGAGCGGCGCTTAATAGATCGATCGCGCATCGTTATGCTTCCCCGGGGATTTTTCCCGATTAGCGACCGGGTGATTTTTGTTAAACGCTCGTGTTAATACAACACACCGCATTCCCAAGTGAAAAATGGCGTAATGCAATTTCACTCGGAATTATATCGGCGACGCGTAATAACTGGCAGTTATTTACGTGACAGTATATCATCGAAATTATCGGGCTTACCTTTTTTTCATGCGCACCGAATTTTTTCGTACCACGATAATGCAATTTTCATATTAAAAAATAAAGGAACAGCTTCTCTCGGATGGTGGAACCGCCAGAACTCAGTCGCGCGTGCACGTCATTCGGTTATTCTCTCCGCGCGGAATCCCGCGTGTGTTTACGGAGAAATCAGCCGTGATAAAGCGAGAAGTGCGTTTACACGGTAAAATAATTTCGAGCGGAGGATTAGAGGGAGATTGTTGGTGGCGTGAAGGAATCCTCTCTCGGTTCTTTCTGCCGACTACCGGCGTGCCTCATTCTTTTAGATTTCCGCTTTAGCTAACCCGTTTAACTTTTACCCGGGAGAAGAGATGAAGAAGGGCAGCATGGTTGAACAGGCCGAGGAAGAGACTTAAGAGTGGGATTGTACGGCGCTATCCTACTACAGTGAGAAAAGTGATCGCGCCCGAGAGACCTCGGAGCCCTCGAGCTTATTTAGGTTCTCACCACCCTTCGTCTCTGCCGTTTCGTCCTACGCTCTCTTTTTCTTTCTCCCTCTACTCTCTCTCTCTCTCTCTCTCTCTTCCGCCGACTGGTTATAGTACGAACGATAGAGCGAACGTCGTTCGCAGATTCGAAGCCTTTGCGTATCGAGCGACGGTAAATCGCGAGCCCCGACGTTTTTCACACCGCGATCGTGGCCGAATGAGCTCGCCGCAGGAATGCATGTAGATTTAGGATGTGTTGATGTATCTCGCGATATTCGACTTCCACGACTCCATCTAAATTTCACGTCCTCCCGAATTTATTACGGAAGTTACACACGAGCAACTCCGCGGAAGCTGAAGTTAGCTAAAAAGAATATTGAAAAAATGCCCGAGTTTACACGTGCTCTACGAGTTGGCGTAACTGTTAACTATAACTGTAGTTTTACACAAACTCGAGTCGGACGAGCTGAATCAAGAGGGCTCGCGCACTCCCGGTGTGCTGCGTAGCTACTATATATTTCGTAAGGTTCAGTGGGACACTTGAGGTTAGCGTAAACGAGAACAATGTATACAATAGAAGAGTCCTTGACAACGGAAGAGAATTTTGTACTTGCTTTTGTACTTGCTAATTGATTTATTAATTGATCGAGGATATTCTTTATCGGTTCTCCATCTACCGATGGCAATATACCGATACTTCTGATCGGAAAACCCAAATTCGAGCGTTCTGCCGCGATTTAAGTGTCACGCAATCGTAACACACGCGCGCGCAATTGTTCCATTCGCTCGACACAGTTTCGTTGCGCGACAACGTTAAAGTTTGTAGCAATAATTAATAAATGACTTATCGGCTCTCGGAACTGTCTCCGAAGTCGCTTGTTTTCCCAAAAGTTTACGACGGAGCCGGCGAAACTCCCCGCAGTTTCCCCGGAAAATATCGTCACTCGCGTGGTCCGTGCCAAGCGGATGTACGTACCCCACGTGCCAACTTTGGGAGCCGACAGTACAACAGCCCGGGTTTCAGGCACGGGCCAAGGTGTCGGTTGTTTGGTCGGGGTGGTATTAGATGCTACCTAACGCCTACGTGGTGGCGAGAGTGGATGGGTGGATGGGTGGTTGGTTGGTTGGGGCGAGGAGGCCTCCACTATGTTTCCCCAAAGTATGTATCCCATAGTCCGCGTGTGCTGTCTCAGCGGCGGCGGCGGTGTGTTGTCGGTGTACTCGCGATTCAACCTAACGACCGTGTACGCCCGTGTATTCAGCAACACAAACATGTCTCCTTCCGTTCTGGGCACACGAATGCATGCGACCAACGAGAGAGAAAAACCGAATGAGACAGAGGTTTGAGGAGGGGAACGAGTTGGGAAAGCGCACCCGTAAAGGGGGTTGAAATTTCCACGCCGCGCGCACCGATCGGCCAAGTGCTAGCATCCGGAGTCGCGTTATAGCTGAAATCGCGCAGTCGTGTGAGTATATGTGTTTCTATAGCCACGGTTGTACACACGGTCGTGCACGTAGCATTGGTTATCAAGGTGTGCGCGTGTACAGGCTGCAGTGGCAGCGGTTAACCTATCTGGTGGGGCGTGAATAGAGTGTGCCATGGAGGCTACACGATGTCGGACAGCGCCTCTTGCTCGCCGACAAGAAGACGGAAGAGGGTCGGACGGTCGGGGGTGTCGTGGTGCAGCAACGCCGGAGGGACAGCGGCGGGGTCGAGGGTGAGGGCGGGAACGGTAAGCGCTCGGATAGACGACTGCGGGGGCTACTTCGACGAGCTACTTCGCACACACTACTTGAATCCTCGGCCCGGAGTCGCCGCACGACCCGCGACGACTCCCTTTGTGCACCGGGTCATGACGGAAGAACGCGAGCTTCACGGAAGAATCGCGTTATCGAGGAGAGCGCGTTCTTTCATCGGGCGCGTTCACGTACACGCGAAACTTATCTAACGATCGTGGAAACAATCGAGAAGGTTGATAACGAGAAACGAGGGAGCAAACTGTCGGGGGATTTTGGTCGGTGCCGAGCTCGAGATATCAATAAGGCTGAAATACGACGAATAATTTTGAATGTGCACGATTCTTACGTGCGATAATGCAACCCGAGTCAACATTTTTGTTCCACGTTGACTCTGCGAATTCCGTCGACCTTGAGACAATGAATCACAAGATATATATTATATAAATTATTGCGCTCAATACTTTCATCGCATTACAGAAATCATATCATAAACAATAACAAGCGAAACATATTGTTATTATTAGCATAGAGTTAATATATTAATTGGTAAATTATATACACGCGATTGGCAATTGACAAAGTGTGTTATGTTCAAACGAAATTTATATAAATAAACAATAATTCCACATTACTTAATAAGAATTAATATGTGGATAAAACAACAAAACGTTAATCATATCCCTTCCCAGTTTCTCTTTTTCTTTGTTTTTTTTTTGGTGATAGTTTCGATGAGATTTGTAACTCTGACCTGATGTGAAGCTGAAAAGGCACAAATGACAGTTATGTCTAATGATGCTGTTTATTAATAGGCGATTTAAGTCTAAGTTCGCTACAATAAAAAATGTTAAACAGAAGCAAAAAATTATTGGCTGATATCAACAAGATTGAACTCACGAGATAGTTTTGGAAAGTTTCTCTCCAGAGAAATACTATTAACACGAAAATCAGCATTTGCGATATTCATATTACATTCTAAGACCAGTATTCATAGAGTTGTAAATTATTTAAGATCTTTGATTGAGAATATAATTATACATATTCATATTCACAGATGACCGTTACTTGGTCGTTTGAATCAATATTTCTTATAATAACGTAATAAGTACAGATTGACAGATTCCGAAATGAATGAAGCTATCGCGTATTGCCATTTAACAATCTTCTTTAATTATCTAGATTATAGATTATCTATGACAATATTTTTTAATAATTTAAAATCTACTTGTTACATGCAAAATGAACATTTTTATTCAGTTTGACCTAATTTATGTGTACATTGCGGCTTTGTATCGACACCCATGTGTACATAAAATCAAATTATAAAATAAAAAGTTAAATAATAAAAAAATAATTAAAAACGAAGAAAACGTTCGAATATCAAATAATTCATGAGCCAGTGTCTCTTCGAGTCTCTTTCACATAGAGAAAACGGCAGCAAGCGGCCATTTGTAGCATTAAAGCAGGTCAATAGCTTGTGCATCTGGAGTTTCTTCATCTGGGAACTTTTCAACGGAATTTGCATGGCCAATGTAGAATCAAACTTTCGACGCAAGTAAACACTCACAGCGAGCTCTTCTTTAAGTCTCCACATGGAGGAAACGACAATAAGTTACGATTTGTAACATAAAAGGAGCGCAATAGTCTATGTATAAACGGTGTATCTACCGAGATCCTTCATTGGCCCCCAAATTCGACGTTATATTTGCAGACTTAACGTGGAATCTAAATTTCGACTCAGGATATATCTCGGGACTTTCCAGTGGTCCTTCAAATTTGCAGGATTAACGTGGAACGAAAATTTCGAACTCGATAAGTTCCTCAGATCACATGGAGCTTTGAACTTTTGAGAACGGTCAGAATCACGCGTAACCTTGTCTGAGATTTCCGCGCCGTTGCTCTAAGAGCCAACAGGCATTGAATTATCTCGTCACATTAACGCAATATCGAAACAGTATATCACGACGTCGTATTTTGTGCTTGAGGAAATCCATTGCGCGGCATGCGGAAGTAATTTAATCTGACGAAGCGGGCAGTGTGCATTACAGTAATCTCGCTTGTGTAATGAAGCTTTATATTTCCGAAATGTTTCTTCGCGCACGGCACCGTTTGCACGCCGGGCGTGGGCGATACAATTTGCGTGTTATATACCAGCTTCGTGTACGGTGAAAATCTGCCGCTGAAAAATGCCAGCGGAATTTCGTCCGTAACGAAACGCGTTGTATCAAGCGCGGCACCGCCGCATTACGACGTATTTCGGTTGAGTGGAATTCAAGAAGATAGAAGATGGAAAGCCCGGAGAGAGAGTCGGCCGGCGTTTTTCTGCGCAACCGCGCCGGCTTAAAGCATAAAGCCCGAGATTCAAAAGTCCCTGTTCGATCGTAAGCTCTCTCACGATGTGTGCCAGATCTCGACCTTTAAGTGAAACCCCGCACGCGAAATATTCACCAACGATGTGGCTGCTCTTCTTTCTTTCTTTCTTTCCTGTCATAGGTTTCCGAGAGTATCGCGAGAAATTTTGCGTGAATTCGCAAACGTCGGGGAATAATCTAGTGTTGTTGTTGCGAATGCAATTCCGACATCGGTAATTATAATTTGTACGTTGAATTCCCACGAAGTAATCGATAAAGACGTCAGAACGCCTCATGGACCTCGTCTGTATCTCGCGAATACGTTTTATCCTTAAAATTTCCGTTCGTGAGAAATGTAGGTCGCCGAGAGCGCGATGGAAATATGAGGTTAGTCACGTTTGTCCCTAATGTACTCGTTGGGTATAAATTGTTAATAGAAATCTCTATCTCTCGCGCTCGAACAAGGAAAAATCATAGTGACGCTGCGCCGAAAAATTAGAGTGAATCGCGCATGAAATCTCGATATTGAAATCATATATATATATACGAAATTCATATATATGTATACGTATATATAATTATAAATGAAAATCTAATTAAAATCACATGTTAATCTTCTCCATCTTGAGTCCAAAGTTCTAGCTTATTTCACAGTAACGTGTGTGTTCCGTTTTCTTTTTCCCTTTTTCTTTTTTTACATTCGTTTATTAACACATTCTATTTTAGCCGACTGATCATTTTTCCGTTAAATTCGCGCAAATCGGGAGCCATAGAATAATTATTCGCGCACCGGATAAGCTGAGATATATAGCGGGCTATTTAAACGATCAAACCGCG
The DNA here is from genome assembly GCF_010583005.1 of Odontomachus brunneus. NCBI lineage: Eukaryota > Metazoa > Arthropoda > Insecta > Hymenoptera > Formicidae > Odontomachus > Odontomachus brunneus. Next base: position 1,833,453 of record NW_022639482.1, on the reverse strand, counting down.
CCGATATGCGTTCTACGAGCAGAAATGAGAGAAACATGTTATATAAATGCGGGCCGAGAAAAGCTTTCAGAAGCGCACGCAAAAGTTTCGCGTCCGGCTCCCTTCTCTTTCTCCTCCCTCTCTTTCCGCTGCGAATCGCGCGGAAATCCATCGTAAACGCCGGCGACAAAGCGCACGTCCGAGTTGGGCGTCCTCCGTCGCCGAGGAGGCCGACGTAAAAATTCTCACGTGACACGTAAAGCTTAGAGGATGTCGGCGGGCGCAGTTTCCGGCGGAAGTTGCGGCCAATCGCGACTACCCGAAATCGGAGCCGGGACTGACCTCCGCTTTATATTCCGCGTTGCGAGCGCTGATGCAAGTCTCCGGCTACCCTCCGGCTACCTTTGCGCCCCTTCTCGCCTCACCGATTCGAGCAACCTCCACGATTCCTCTATCGGCTAACCACTCCTTACTCAGCCACCCACTCACCCACCCAGCTAGCTACCTACCTACGTATCTATCTACCTACCTACCTACCTACGTACCTACCTACCTACCTACTCGGTACTCGCTCGTCATCGCCCAAACGTAAACCCACCCCGAGATTCTCATCACTCTCACCTCGCGCTCCCGGCCGTTTTATTCGCGCGCTGGAGCGCGCCGGGCATCACGGACGGACAGCTGAATCAGGCGTTGTTATAGCGCGCCGGCAACGAGGCCGGCCGTAAACGTCTTGTTGCAGCTGCAACGGAAACGCGCGGTGTCAGTCCGCAGGAATGAGGTAGAGTGGGAGGGCGGGAGAGTGCTCGCTCGCTCGCTCTCTCTCTCTCTCTCTCTCTCTCTCTGCTCCTCTCTCTCTCTCTCTCTTACTCGCTCGCAGCCTGTCGGCGAAAGCGGGTTCGCGAGAGTGTTCGCGATCGCGCTTCCCCCGTGAGAATTCGCGCCGGCTGCTGCCGCCACTACTGCTGCTGCCGAGCGGAAGTTTCACCCCCGGGAACGCAAAATTAATCGAGCGAACGAGGCGGCGCGCGAACGAGCGGGAAAGAAGCCCTCCATCGATCGCCGACTGCGGGACTGCGAAGGGCGTGCGGGTGTCGGAGTGCGCGCAACAAGAATTCGGCTCGCGTTAATGCAGCGAGATCCCTTACCGTTTCTGCGATCGACGGCGATCGGCACAGCGCAGCGCGGCGCGACGCGATACGACACGACGGGCTAAATTCGTTAGCCGGCGTTGCGAATTAATTGTCGCGCGCACCGAAAATCCATTACACTCGCGTATATACGTGCGCCCCCGCGCGGTCGGGTGGAATTAAAAATAAAAAATGCTAAAAGAGAAAACGCGGCAAAAGGGAGGTGAGAAAAAGGGAGAAAGAGAGAGTGAGGCAAGGGGGCGAAAGAAAGCGAGAAGAGAACGGAGATGGAGGACGTCGCGGAAAACACTCGCGAATAATGCCGCGATGCGAAATGCACGGTTCGCCGCGCATAATTACGAGCGCGCGCGACACGAGCGGGCGGATAGAAGAAGGGAGGAGGAGAGAAAACCCGGGTACCGGAATTATTGCGGGAGCGAAACGTGCGCGACCGCGGCGTACCTAAACGAGGATCGTGAAAACGCGGACGGCAGGTCGGTGAGAGAAAAGAGTGGCGTAAAGATAGAAAGAAAGAGAGAGAAAGAGAAAAGGGAAGAGAAGAAGAGAGAAAAAGGGAGACGAAACTACCAGGAAGGGAAACGGGCAAATAATAATATCCGGCCCCGGCTGAATCCCCGAACAATTAGCCGCGCCACTTGAGAGGGCAAACAGTTTAAATCTAATAATAGGCCGCGCCGCTTCTTTATTCCCGTCGTCTGGCGACGTCGGGCTCTGTGCGTCTCTCGTTAAGTTGTTTTTGCTCTACGGGAAAGAGCGACGAATGAAGAAAAGAAATCGTGCTTCTTTCTGACCACGGAAGCACACGAGCATCCAGCCTGTCCTCATTCGTCACGGTTTCTATTCGTGGTTCCATTTAAAATACGACAGAGTCGAAATAATTTCGAATGCGCGCGCAAACACGACTTTTCTCTCGTAATCTCGCGAAAGTTCCATCGACTAATCGGTGTTAATCTCATTGCCAAGTATATGTTTTATTCGTAAGACTCGGTTCGCTCTTCGTTAATTTCCCGTGCTTTTAAATTGCCACGTTCAATTGTTGTGCGAGAGAAAGAGAGGAAGAAAGATCGCGTGTTGCGCGATGCGTGACGTCGAAGAAGCGACGATCCGACATTGCCGACATTACGTACGCTGCGATGTTTTTCAGTAGTCGTTAATTCCACTTTTTCGCTCGCTTCTTACATACTTAATATTTCACTTTCGCGTCTCGGCTCGTTCGATCTTTCTTCGCTTCGCAGTTACCATCGCGGCGCGCGGCGGCCACAAATCCTCCCGTCTGCCTCGCCTTTTTCTACCGCGTCACTAGCAACGGCTGAAAAGAGCCTTCGGCATTCAGCCTCTTCCTCCTCCGACTCGCTCTTCCGCCGCGCCCTCGAAAACGCCGAATAATTATACCGTTACTGCAAGTAATTACTATTAAGCGCACAATTTATGGCGGCGAGGTGGAGCGGAGGAATGGAAATACCAGTCAAACGTATAATCATAACGGCAACATTAATAATGCCACAATAGCGCGATGCTCCGTCAGGAAATGATAAGAGGCTAATGAAGTGAAGACCCGCTGGATATATCGCGAAGGGAAGCAATTAAGCATTAACTTGCCAATTAATTAGCACCTAATGACGACTTACGCGCGAGAAAAATACACAGCGCCGCGAGAGAAAGCGTTTCTCTCCACTCGACATTCAATTTCACCTTTCTTTTAGTTTTTCTTATTTTAACATCGTTCCATTCTATGGCGCGCGCAGAATGATTGCGTTCACAGTCGCGAATAATCTTAGCGTTACCAGTGGTTGTTCGGGTCTTGCTCTTTTGTCGCAAGGGGATCTTGGAAACAGTCATCAGTCGCCCGAGCTCTTCTTCGCGCCATTCTTCCATCGTGTCCGCTGTCGACAACGGATAATTATTACATTATTCCGAGTAATTGCTCTTACAGACAAACGATGTCTATTCAAATCTCGCGGTAAGATTTCTCCGGGCATCGCGCGATTTGCACACTTCCGCTGAAATCTCTCTTGCGCAAAATTGTTTTATTATTTTGCTGTTCCGCGTATCGATCGGCAACGCGAGTTGTAGAGAAATAAAAGACACGAGAAGTGTATTTCAAAGCGTAACTTCGAAAGCACAACATAACAAATAGAAACAGATTCTGTTTCGATGAGAATTTTGTTTGCGACGAGTCAATTTTTATTTTTTTTGTATTATTCTTAAACGTCAGCTCTGTCAATTCATTTCTCTATCAGCTAGATAAAGTGATGCTGATAAAATTCTGATGGCTGATGTTATGCTAGTTCGAAAGAACTCGTATGCATGACTCGTATGCATTATTTGCAGGTCTATATTTGTACATATTTTTGTTGTTGATATGAAAGAAAGAAAGAAAAAATAGAAAATTTTGCTTCAATTGAGCGAATTCGCGATATTGCTGCCGGATTCGAAGGAGACAAGGGGGCGAAACGTAAATAGACTAGCATCGCGCGCTGAATCCTCCACTGGCACATAAAAACGGTAGTGATGACTGCCGTGTCGCGAGATGGCGGATTCGATAATCCGTCGGTCACCATTCAACTGTAGTCCCGGTGAAAGCTCAAAATAAATACACGCGTTTTTCGCAAAAGCCCGGGACTCCCTGCCTATTATCGAGGGCGGTGATATCGAAAATCCAGTATTAACTCTTTCTACACCCGGCGCTTGTGCACTGGAACGATTACACGTGTTTCATAAAAAGTGAGATTTCGCAATGTTGTCGGTCAATTCTAAACATTTTAACCTAATATTTACACAATTAACTCTCACGCTGGGTGTCCACGCCTCGAGCAGTTTCCTGTGGTGTGGGTGTCGTGTTTGAAGTTACTCTAAATATTACATTCTACAACGGTTATAATGAAAATACTATTTGCAGCAAGGCGACGTACATTTGCAGTTAATTAAACAACAATAACAGTGAACATTTAATTACATTGCGAGCAAAATTTAATCAGGTATGCACGCGCGCATCAAAATATTAATAAGACTATTCCTGTTCAATATACACGCGGAAATGTAATTTCAGTCGGAGCTTTTACGTCAAGTCCTGGCGTCTCTACGGACATCTGCTTTTTTCTCGTCTGCCGCGAATTTTATTGTCGCAAAAAGTCTATTTCACTTTGGTCTCCAAGCTGAAGTCTTCGCTTTCACAAATTATACGAGTGAAAATAATTACAGAGTTTATTACAGTATACATTTTTTTGAATGGTGAATTTTTCTCTCGACTATTCGACATACTGAGAGAAATAAATTATATTTTATTCGGTAGACACTAATAACACAAAACTACTTGTGTCAAAATTTTTTCCAAATAAGAAAATATATATTTTCTTAAGACTGCTTAGCTCTTTTCATGAACGCAACTGTTTATTTTGTTCAAATAAAAGAATATAAACTCAAGTAAATGTATTATTAGTGCATTTCCAGACATTTTTTCTCTCAGTCTACGTGAAAAAAATTGCGCGTTTAGAAGAGAAGATAGAAAGTGTGGGCTCTTTGTGCTGCTCCCCCTTTGACCCTTCTAGAGTAAACTTGACATAGTCACTCTGCCTGATTTCCCCGACTCGTAATAACGGAAACCACCACATCGAGCGACGTTAATGGATTATCAAAGGTTTCCGCTTTAATGCCTCCACGTTAACCGGTTCAATTCGATTTGCCCCGGAGCATTAATATTAATTAAGTTATAAGTCGCTATATCCCTCGCGGGATCGACGCCACCTCGTGCGTTCGCGTCGCGTCAGTGGGGGACGCGATTTTCGCACTTGGTCGCGCGCGACCAAGTACGCGGTAGTTTCACGACATCACGCTCGCCATTCGTCGGAGACGCGTACCTCGAACGGACGGCGAGAGAGAAATTAGGGGAGCTTTAACGGTGGCCACAGTGCGGCGCTCCGCGCTCTAAGTGATCATGGATTAGCCGGACGAGGAGAAAGCTCCCGGCCGAAGCTTACGGCAGCTGGAAAGAGAAAGACGAGACGGCGTGGCGCAGCGCGGCACGGCGAACCCGGCCACGGCAAAACCGTGACGCGCCAGCCAACTAATTACCATGGCACGGGCCGCCGTCGGCGGTGGTGCTGGCGCTGCTGTTGCTGGTGATGGTAGTGGTGGTGGTGATGGTGGTTCAAACCGGCTTCCCTCTTTACCGTTGTGATCGTTACGACCATCCGGCCCGTGAGCGATGTCAGCTCGCGGCCGAGTCCTTTAGCAGTCTTCTAATGCATTCGCCGACGTATTCATTTCCGTTAGATGAATTTCGTATGCATGGCACGAGTACCCACCCCCGCGGTCTGCGACGACGTCTTTGAGGTTTGTCGTTTGGCTGAAACCCGGAAGCTCACCGCGAAGACGTCGTCCAGCGTTCTTTCTCCAGCGACAGCGAGCACTTGAAGTTTAATGAAAGTTTGAGCGATTCATCGGATAATCCGTGGCGCAATTTATTACTGTACTTGGCGGTCACCGGTTTCTCTCTTTATGCAAGCGAGTCTGGATGTAGAGATATCCGCGCGGGGACGTCGCGATACGCCAAGTCGTGAGTCGAAATTCACTCTCAGCGAATGCGAGAACAACACGAAAAGCGCGCCGCGAACTCGACGACGACGGCAGTGGCAATGGTAGTGGTGGTAGTGGCGGCGACGGCGGCGGTGAGCGTGTCGGGGGCAGAGGTGGTGCAGGTGAAAGAGATTATCGCCGCTTACTTGGAAAACCCGGAAAATGACTGGAACAGCGCTAATTACCCGACTCTGAGTGCTCTTCGGTCTCTGACACGCAAGCTTCCCCTCAAAAGATGTTTACGCCGTGAGAGGATGCTTTAATCGAGTTGAAGAGACGAGTCGAGTAACCCAATTAAGTCTCTCTTCCGTTACTCCTACGTTACCCCCACGCGCAATACTGAAACACCATCTCCCTCATCCCTTGTTTTACCCACTGCGTCCTTTCTCTTCCTCCATCCATCGCCCTTTCTTCAACATCCTCGCACCGACGTTTGTGGAGTCGCAGGCATAAATGTCGCTTGTTCCTGCACCGAAAGTGCATTTCCCGCGGGGGAAAAGAACCTTCTCGCTTTTTCGTTTTTCTTTCCTCTTACTGGTATATTTTTTCTTCTCCTCTCTCTCTCTCTCTCTCTCTCACTCTACGACGAGGGAAGCTCGACGTTATTTCAGGGCGAGACGATTTCACGTAAACGCGAATTGCGGGCGAGATTCTCCGCCCGCTGTTCAAGAAGATTATCCTGAATTTCGTCGGGCGTTGTTGTAATTGTTCACGCGCGAATAAAACGCAGTGGGACGATCAAAAAGACGCTGGGAAGCGAGAAAATGTAATGTCAGTCTACCTGACGTATTTTGAATTGTGTCATGATCAATGTTTCCTTGAACATCTAATGTTTGACGTTTCGCTGATTATACTGACGATATAAAGTCTCACGTAACATCGAATGATGTAAGACCAATGAAACTTTTACAAAATCAAATGATAAGAATCCGACGACGGTGATAAATAATAGGATCAATCATTTCATATATTTTTATTATATCGCTACCTGCTCGGCTGCCGAAAGAAGGCTTATCTAAATTTAATTTAAATTTTCTTATTCAAAAGGGGGACGAAAAGTTTAATTTTCCGTCTTATTAAACGATATGTGGACTTTACGAAAGCGGACTGCACGAGTGCACAGAAGGATGGAATTTTTCACTGCATTTATTCAGTCGCGCTTCTCCTCTACGCAAGATAAAAATAACCATTTAAAGGGGATCCGCTCTTCTGCTCTCTTATGCTTACCATAATTCACGTGTGCTAATGAATGTTACTGCATATGCGCCGTCCATATTTACATGCAGGGGTAATGGCTCACTCGTGGCGCGAGCTTTCTTTCCGCGCGCATTATTTTTTGCTGTCACCGCGCGCACTACATTAATACGAAATATTTATATCTGGCAGAAAGCGGGTTTAAGCATTTGCGAATGCATGCGCTGCCGCGATGCGCTCGACGGCGTGATAACGCAGCAATAAATAATAATATCATTAATAACATGGTTGAACCGCAATTAAAAGTAATGATATTAACAATGCGTTACTCGAATTTCCGACGATAATGAGATATCACGTTATGGCGGAGCGGCCATATTACGCGTTATGATTTCAGCCAAGTGATATAATTACCGCGCGTTGTTGTTGAGGATCACCGCGAAAAGATCACCGCTCCGTTGGCGATCCTGACGGAGGAGGACATTGCCATTGGTCTGCTTAGCACGCGGGAAGAGATTGCGATGGCGGCATAAGCTCCAATTATCCGGAACAGCTTCGGCGCGAACGCGAACTTAAGCGAACCGAAGTTTCGCCGTACAACATTAGGCGAAAAGATCGAATTAGCGGGCTACGTGAGAGATTTGTCCGAGGTACAATGCTCGTATTCCGACGTTACTATTCTCGTCGCGTCGTGCGATTTGAATGTCAAAATTGGCCCACCTTGTTGCGAAAATGGCTGAAACGTTTTCAGCAGGTCTTCAATGTTCTTTCGAATCTGACACTACTTCGGACACCCGATTATTAGGATAAGTGCGCAACGATTCGGGTTATGCACGAATCTTCTGAGATATGCAGGAACAGTTGAAACGTCGGATCCGAATTTAAATTCACGACAGAGTCGGTGGAAGCAAAAAACCTAGACTTTTCTGGAATGAAACGGACTTTTCTGGAAAGTCAACGTCTTTGATCTGCTATGGCAGCACCTAACTTGAGACGATTTGGCTACTAGCCAAATGAAATGGCTACTAGCCGTGGAAATGTAACGAAAGAAGACTTACGGTAATTATACAAATCTTTAGCAGAAATGTTGTAGGATTCCCTGAGATTACATTTCAGGTTATATTGTGAGATAGCAGATCGAAGATATAGATTTATCCATTGTCGAATATTTCAAAGGGATCTGAATTATTACGACTCCGAACGACTTCAACTGTTTGTGCCCGAACTAAGAAACTTCGAACTAAGAAAAAAGCAATTGGATCGATAAAATCGACGATTACTTCAAAGAAATGCTGTGTCTATTAAGCGAATTACGCGTTAGTGCAACAATAAGTTGCGTCATAGTTACTAATCAAGCCACAATCGTTGAATCAATTGATAACTCATCGCAGCAACGATATAATCCGTTCAATCCACTAAACGTGTGCTCGAACGAATTTGTTCAAGCGAAGCGTCTCACTAACTCAGCTACTTTTTCTTCTCAATATGTATCTCAGAAGATTCGCGGGTTCGCGGATAACCCGAATAATGCGGTATTGCGGATTGAATCCGATCTCGATTATCCGGATAGTCATTTATTCGAATACTTAAGGGCTCTGGTTCTCGGCTGAGCGCGAAACAAACGGGAGCGGGGAAATCGCGCCGTTCCGTTTCGGCTGGTTTCGTGAACGCTGAGATAATTCTACGTGATGCGATATTGAAACTCTGCGCTTCTTACGTGTAACGAGGCGCGGGCGAGATATGAGGGAAAATCGGTCGATTATAAACGAGAAACAAAGCGCGTTACGCGAGGGTGCACGGGTGCTAAAGGCAAATAGTCGATTTGCAGCGAAACGACAATAACGTCACTTGCGCCATACAGACATATACGCGCGATCGGGTTTAATACTTTCGCGTAACGTGAAATTATAACGCGGCGGCGCGTTCGCGAGATTGAGTTACTACATCCGCAGTTGCGAAACGCGCTGACGGTCGGCGGCGTAACGCGCCGTGTCGCGATGGTATTACGTTGCTGTAAACCGCGTGTCCCGCCTCGCTCGTCCGACTTATCGAAAGTTCGTTCCCTTTCCGCCGGTCAAAAGCAGCACAGCGCGACGATCGGGTGAGCGATTATCGAAATTGTCGCGCCGCGGATGGCCGCTTATATTTCGCGTTTCGCTTATATCTCGCTCTCTGTGTGATTGATAAATATTCTGCAGTCTATCGAGAAATATTTACAAAATTACACGACGCAATTGTGCAAAAGAATTATAAAGCTTTTTTTTCACCCGCAAGGGAAGAGTATTTTTACGCGATTCGACGAATCGCGCAGTTGGGGAATTCACGCCGCCGCCGAAGCCGCGATAAAATCCGCACATAAGCGGCCCGCGCACGAGTCTAATCAGATTGTCCTGACATCCAGCCGCCGCCAAACTTACCTCGCGATATCGATTTTGCGAGCTGCGATATTGCGGCGCAGGGGAGGAGGTCCGATATCGCCCCGTGCGGCGCGATCGCCCGGGCAGATGCGTCGCTCCGTAGCGGCGCAATTAAACGGATGCTCAAACGCAGGTCGAGCTCTCCGATTTCGCGTAACCCAGCGGGAGGTCGTCTGTGCACACGGCGGAATTTCTTCCATTTCGAAATATTTTCGCAAGCGCCCCGATAAGCCGGACGTAGAGTAAACTCGGATAAGATTGTCATACTTTTTTAAAATGCAAAAAAAATACATTTCTTATTGTTATTTCTTAATAGCGTTTAGCACGTTACTTCACTGAAGCCTACAGTATATAATACTATCAGAGTTAAAAGAATAATACTTTAGTGAAATTATTTATTACAAAAATATCAAAACATGAGCATTGGTTATCTTACCTAAATGTTTAAAACAAGATAACCATAAAGAATAGATGACCCATACATATTTTATGTTCAAGATTCTGTATCTGTTATTTTATGAAATAATGAAAAAAACATAGTTTGACATATTCATTTTAGTATAGGATACATATTATTTATGAAAAATATAATATACGTATAAAATAGAAACCTCTATTACAAAATTTAAATTTTAAATCCAATTTTTGATCAAAACATGTTGCACATAAGATTTAATTACTTTAATATTGAAAGTTATTTTTGAAATATAACGACTTTTGTTTTATAAATGTTAGAATGATAATAGGTTATTTTACCCAAAATGTGAGCGAAAGACGGTTATAATAGTACTTATAAACAAATAATGAAAACGAAAATAAAAATGCATGTTATATTACAATTTACATACCTACTTTATGTATCTAACACTGATTGCAATAGCTTAATTGTAATTTATTTGACGTTACAGCAAGTCTTAATGAATACATGAGAAATTTTACAGGTAGTCGAAAATAAAAATATAGTATAACATTCATAATCTTGCTATTTCGAAAAATGTACGCACATACACTACGATAAATATCGATTATCTTTGTGACTGATTACACAAACGCAATGTTTTGCAATTATTAGAGAAATTACAGCCTATGGCCACTTTTCCGGTATGGCCATCATATCCGAGTTTATTCTATGTCAGGCGACAACGCGTGTAACGTTAACCGGCCTCCGCCGCGAGGTAGGGACAGCGGGAGAGAAGTCGTGAAAACGGTTTCCGCGCCTCGGGTGCTCGCGTGGAAAGAGCGCTTCGTCGCTGGCGAATAAAATGCAAAATTAATCATCGTGCCGGACACGAACGCGGGTCGATATAAATCGGCCGGGCTGGCGGCGGGGGCGGGCGGCGCGCCCCCGTAATCGGGTTAACCGACTGCGATTCCCCGCGCGCGCCCGCAGATACGACACATTACACACCACTCCGTGTGGCGCGCGCTCTCGCCCCCGTAATCTTGGCATCGGGCGAAATGGGAAAATAATGTCGCCCCTAAGCGCCGGCTAAAGGCTCCCCTCGTAATTACTGTAAAAACGATATGATTATAGGAGAGACCCCGCGCAACCGCCTGCACAACGGCCTGTGCACGAACGTTGTCCGACGAGCGTCGCGTTTATCGTCCTTTCTCTTTCCCGCGCTCTTCCTCGTGCGTGTATCCTTTTATAGCTGGAGTCGTGTACTTTCCCTCGCGTATATGTGCGCAACAGCGATGATCAGCAGCGTCGCATCGGTGGTTTGTCATCTCGGCTTATTCCGAAAAGTTTTATTCGGAAAACGCAATTAGTGGTGGAAAATTTTTAATTTTTTTAATTATATATATATATATATATATATATATATATATATATTAACTTTTAATCATTTATATTAAATTATTATATTATATTACATTTATATTTATATTTAATTATACTTAAAGTTTCAACGTTGGTAAATTTCGAGAGCGTTAATATATTTCGTTATTTTAAAATTTTAACGTTAATATATTTCAAGTTATTTAAAAATGTATGTACATCAGTCGATTACATTAGAAAATTTGAAAAATAAAAGTTATATTATACTTTGTGTGGCTGCGAAAAGAAAATGTTATATGCATTATATATAGAACATTGCTCGTGCATATCCATTAGAATAACAAATTTATGTTAATAATGTGACGTTAGAAATGAAGACAATTAGGAGTGCAGTGAAAGAAAAAATACAACGGACACACTGTGTCCACCGTATAACCCGTGGTACAAAAATAAATTAATTTCTCATTCAGTGTTTTTTATCATTATTTTAGTCTGTCGTGAAATGTAGAAACTGCTTTATGAGACGGAAAAAACAGCATTTCCCTCCCACCTCCAACGATAAAAAATACTCTACGTATCTAGGACCCGAGACCGAGGGAAGGGTGTCTCACTTTCTTCTACAAGACGCCACTATCCCTCGCACAGGCAGGCGCGTACTTCTCCGACTTTCACACATTTCCTCACACGGCGCACCTTCATCCGTGCGCATAAGCGCACACAGAGCGCATTCCCCTTCCTCGTCCTTTTCCTCGCTCTTTCTCTGGTTGTTCTCTACGTGCGAGCATTAATGCTAAGAGTGGGGCGAGGGTGGTAGGGCGATTTGTAGTCGTGTCGGAGTTATGGCCAATAAACTACGCACGCGAATAATAACGGCCAGAGTGTGCGGCGAGAGGCCGTGCGGGAAAGAGAGGGAAGAGATGAGAGAGGTGAAGGGGAAAAGTAGCCACAGCGGAAAGGAGTTGAAGGAGAACGGACAGAATAAGAGGGGGAGAAAGAGAGAGAGAGCGAAAAACCGACCGAGCCGCCGCACCGTTCGCAGCAAATGAATATTTAATCAATCTTCTCGCGTGGATGTACCTAATTTCTTAGCGTCACGGGGGCACACTTAAAGGCCCCGCTGGTAAATCCCGGAAGATCTTGCACCCCCGCGCGCGCGTCAACCCCCGCCGTAGGGAGCCGCGCCGCGTCGTGTTTCTTGCGCGCTATTCCGGCGATGCTGTCATCGGCCTGAAGTTACAGCGCGAGCTTTCTTGCGCACTTCCGGCCGTTGACTTTCTTTCCGCGCCGAGCGGAAGGCAATCACGAGGGCGCGAAAGAAAGGTGGGCGATGACGGGGTTTGCTGATGTGCGTGCGTAATCCGTTGGCTAGTTCCAGTTACCCCTACAACCTCGATTGCATTCTGTGATATAGTGGTGTGATATGCGTAAAAATCAAGCAGAATATCCAAATAAAGGTTAAAAAGAACAAAGGAAAAACTGCACGTTTATATGAACCATATAATACTCTAACC